>NC_142243.1:58632096-58784968 GCF_052056855.1 Sturnus vulgaris | reverse complement strand
GATGAGGGACAGCAGAAGCTGAAACTAGCAGAAGCTGCTTCAAAAAGGCCAACATCTATCTACCACCTTCTCCTTCACACAAAAGGCTGGCCTCTGGCCTGTTCTGGCAGAAATCTAAGGGGCTACTTCCTAAAGCACCCAGGCTGTAAGTTCCACTTCAAGCAGCATGTAAATCCTCAGGACAAGAGGTGCATGCCTTTCCTCCCCTCTCACCTGAAAGATTTTGGGGTGGTCAAAGTGAGGCAGCAACAGCCAGGATTAAATGGAGAAGAGAAGACAATCAACATTTGAGCACCAAGCAGGCCCTCATGGGCAAATTCAGGGAGGGCTGCCCCATCGTGCCAGGCAAATGCTGGGAGTTCTTGGCCAGGTGGGAAAGCTGTTTTCAAGATGAAAAGCTCCCCTTGGCTGCTTTTGCTTCTGGCATTCATTCCTATTTGTATCTGATTACGGGTTTGGCAGAGATTTTGCGTTTTGGAAAAAAAAAATCAGGGGAGAGTTTTCTTTTCAGACATAGGCTTAGAGAGAAAACAAGAGACTCACATTCCCTCCTCTCCCAAGCTGCACATAACTGGGTAGAGGTCAGGGGGTGCAGCAAACTCTCTGTAAGTAATCCCCAATTAAGTTCATTCTTAACTGAAGCACTTGGCTCACGGGCAGATGGCATTTCTCCTGTGCACGTGAGCTCAGCAGACAGAAATCCCCAGCTCGAAGCAGTGTGCCTTGAACAGAGGGAAACTCCTTCTTCTCTGTCACTGAGCTGGTGCTCACAGAGGACTGTGAAGACCTTGCTGAAATCAGAGCCAGCTTAAGGGGACATGCATAGCACCATATTTGCACCAACACGCTGCTCAATAAGACTGAAAATCCAGTCTACTCACTTACACAAATCCAGCAAACTACACAGCAGGCTTGGATTGTAATGACTTTTTGGGAGCCTGAAAGAGGCTTGGCAGAAGAAGGAATTTAACCAACCCAAAGTAGTCTTGTTAAGCACTGCAATGTATATTCCGTTCTTTAAGGAGAGCACAAATCTACCAGGAGTAGGGACATTTGGTACATGCATAGAGCAGGCCACTGAGGCTTTGCCTGCATGCAGAAGATCTGACCAGCATGTGCAGACATCAGACAATAGCAAAGCTGTGCTGGGGACTGGGAGCAGTCTTCCATGCATGAGCCACACAATGATCTGGTATGCTCCTTCAGCTCCAAAATGCCATGTACATCTAAGCTACCACAGGCACTCCCTCCTGCAGCCCCACAAAGAGGCCACAGCCTCTGTCCTCTGCTTTGGCAACACTCTTCTCCTTGTCCCTTATCAGAGCCCCCTGCCACAACAGGGACAGTGGAGTGGTATGAAAAGCCTGAAGCTGCTGCCCCACATGCACAAAGTCATGCCTGCACTGTATTTGCCCAGTCTGGTTCACAAGGCCCCCACAAGAACGGAGCTGTGGTAATATAAACCATGACAGTATAAACCCTGGCACTGCAGCTACCGTCCTGGCCTGTTTATTCAGGCAGTGAGCCCAGAGCTGGGTAGCTTGCATGTTGCCCACCACACTTGGCATGAGCACCTGAGCTGGTGGAATGACACTGGGCACAAGCACCAGCAGCAGACACACCTCTGATTGTGATGGACTTGCAGGCTCCATGCTAACCCCCCAGCCCAAGGTATATGGGCACAAGCCCAGCTGTGGCCAGCAGGATGCTAAAGTAATTCTTCAATTCTGCTCCCAAGGCAGCAGAGATCAGAGCCAGCAGCTCGAGTGGGACTCAGCTGTACGAGGCACTCTTTGACATATACGGACACATTCGCTGTCCTGTAGACAATCATACCTTACCAGCTCCTTAGCAGACTGAGGGCTAAAGCGGGCCAGGGAGTTTCCAGCCTGTCAAATAAAAGAGGCGTCTGCTGGGAAGAGCTTTACAAGCCAATGTTCTCTATTTAATATCCTCATGCCTCTTCATATGGTGTTAACCCAATCATGGAAACAAGAGAAAAAAAAAAAAAAAAAAAAAGAGGGGTGGATAAAAATCAGACTTTGGACACAATCCAAAACCCACATTCGCAAAGCGGCTGAGAATCACCATGGGGACAATTCAGTACACACTGTTTTTCATTTGACAGCTTCAGACTCAAACCCCCAGGCACTGGCATGGGGGACTGTGCATTTAAATCCTGCCACATTGCTCCAGCCACAGCATCTGGAGTGGTTGCAGCAGCCTCTGCCGCCACAACAGGTATTACTTTTGCTGCCAAACCAGCTGGGGAAGAGGTATTGGCAAAAGTCTGGCATACGGATGTGTGCAAGGGCTTTTAAACTCCTTTCCCTCCACCACTTGCTGGCAGCAGCCTGTGCCAACTCAGACACTCTGAAACAACAGAAAAGAACAGAGAGAAAGTTGAAGGAGAATCAAGAAATAAAGTACAAACTAAAATAAAAAATCCCCAACAAGCCAGAGTCAAGCATAAATGCATGTTTTAGGATCTGTGTGGATAATGAGCAATACTAGAAAACTTCTGTGAGAAGGCCTCATAGAGCTCATTTGTTTCTGAAATAGGTACAAATCTGGCAGGCAGCAACTGTGAAGAGGAGTAAGAAAGGAGAAGGGAAAAAGAGACCGGAGCTTGGCTCATGGATGAAGAGAGAGAGGGAAACTGGCCTCCTGCCAGGATTTTTGTGAATGGGTGGGTGTGTAGTATCCATTTCCTCCCAGTTCCAGGGGGGAAAAAACAACAAGGAGGTAGGGAAATGCTTCGAATTATATGTTATTTGGTCATGCTTCAAAAATGTGCAACTACTGTCACATAATTTGATATTTTCCTAGTATTATGGCTATTTTCTTGCAGCCCAACTTCTTTCTAAACAGATATTTTTCACTGTGTGCTGAATGTATTCAACTTTTACACACTAAATGTCTATTCATAAAAAATGCAAGTCCTTCAAGAGAAAAATTCTGAATTTATGAGTATAAAGATTTTGATGTACCTTAACTGTCTTAAATTCTTATTCTGATTTCTGCTGAGCTAACATTTGCTGCCAATATAAAGGGGCAACAGTAGTGTTGCAAGAGGTCTAGGAGACAATTGCACAGGTGTTGCAAAAATTACAATTCCTCTTAAGTATATTTAAAGCATTGTACTGCAATGCTGGGAAGACAAAAAAGGCAAGACCATCTGATGACAAAAACAACAGCTAAACACACAAATGAAATTAGAGGTCTAACGTAGTGAAGTTTGAGATGTTGCTGCTTTTCTCATAGCTCTGTGATCAAATCTTGTCTTGTCCTCATCTTTCATTGTTTGGATTTAGCTTTTAAGTACAAAAGTATATTAATTATAAAGTATGTAAATTGTGCAGTAGAGATATTCTAAGCTGAAATAATCAGGTAGCATTGAAAAGATTACAGCAATTTGAAAGTTAGCAAGCAAAACTGTCCATAATATGTCACAAAACTCACAGGAGGGACCAGACCTAGGTCTGGAGTAAGGAGTATATAAGTATAGTATAAGTATATAGGTCTAGGAAGGAGTATAAAATAATTTAAGACAAGACTAAAAGAGTAGGACTCCCCAGAAGAGACTGAAATACAAAACTTGGAGATTTCCTAAAGTTACAGTTCCCTAAAGTCAAACCAAACCCAAGCTTCACCATCACTGACAGTTACTTTTTTGTAAATTTTAATTCGGGTTTTCAGCAAGCTTGGTAGCTTTTTCAGTGGTTAGTGAGAATGGTAAAGATCACAGTAAGATACTGGTATTTAATTCAGGGGGGGATACCAAAAATGAAATATAACTTAGCCCTGCCACCCCCAAAATGATGGCAGTTTAATTTTCTCCTAACCAGCAGAAAATTTGCAGGACTGCCCCGTGGGAACTTCAGCAGCCATTTGTACAGTTTGTATACCAACAGGTACATCAAAGAGCTTCAAAATGAATAGCTTTAGTAATCACTAAAAAGGGGGACTTTGGCCCACCAGCCATAAGCCCCAGAGTGAGCCAACCTATCCATGTCTGCTTCTGTACCACAAAGAGCAAGTAGGGACCAGCAAAAGTAGAAATCCTGTTTATAACTCCTCCCCAGCTCAGCTTCACTGCAGGATTAAAGTAAGACCTCAGGGCCCACCTGTAAAAAAGAACAGCCTCCAGCCCTGAAAACTAGTGTGTGCTTGAAAAGCATTTTGAAGATGCAAAGTAGAGGCTGTCGCTTAATAGAGTGAAAGTATTAAATAATGATAACCATTTAACATTCCTGCAGAGCCTTTTGAGTCAACAACTTGTCACCTTGGGCTCAGCTGACAGAAGAGCAGAACAGCCATGCAAAGCAAACAAAGTTCTCCTTGAATCTCTTCAATCACTCTCTCTCAGGGTTAGAATTTCTTACAAACTTTTTATTTTTCTTCCAATATCTTACCTTCAGAAAGGTTATGTATTTTGTTGCTGTCCTGCCACCTTGCATGAATTCAATTTTTATTCAAGTACAGACATAAAAAGGAAAAGAGAAAAAACTCCTTTTGGAAAGATTATTTTAAAAGAAATATATATTCAGTCCCTGAAGGCTACTGTAGTTTATGGAATAGCATATATTTTGTTTTGGTTTTTTGTTTGTGTTTGTTTGTGGTTTTTCTCTATATTCAGCACCATGATTACACATGGATCTGGTAAGTTGTGTACACTCAACTACAGTATACCACACATATTGTCCACCATGCAATCAATATTCTTATTTTCAGTTCAGCACAAGTTCACTCAAACACCAGGATGTGAGCTTTCATGCTGAACAGATGTATGAAGTACACTCTTTCACCTATTAGGTAACATCAGTTAGTCTGAGAAGAATCCATGCTTCTTTAGTTAAATGGAAGTTTTATGGAGAAAAACATCGATGAGGCAGCTGGGACTACAGAAAAATCTATCACTTCAGGCATGTTCTAGAGACTAGCAAACACAGACACAGGAAGCAGACAGAAACAATGAGGTTCATGTAAAAAGCCCTGAACACAGATCCCTTTTTACTAACAGACAAACTGGAAACAAAGAACTCCACAGGACAATTTGGTTATGTAAGATGTGAACCACAAAGTGGAAGAATTGCTCATATATTCAGTAGGCACCTGAGAGTTTGGTGACAAGACTGACATCTGCACACGTTTTCATCCCTAGGATGGTTATCTGCTTTCTGGAATGCTGTTTGTGCCCCCCTTTAAATATATCTTCGATCAGGCATTTGAGTGAATGAGAAAACTGGCCCATCCAAAAGTTTAGTACTCAGTCCAAGTTTTTTTTTCTATGCTGCCAGAAAAATCAAGGACCCAAATACCTGCAGGACCAATTTACTCCACCTTAATGAAGGTGTCTACACCTTCACAGGCTGCCCTGCACACTTCCAGCTCGCACCACACTACACATGCCTTACACCAGTCACCAACATAATCTCCCCTTATTTATGTTCATCTAAATTCTTATCCTTCATCTTTCAACCATTCTTTTCTCAGTAAGTACAAACCAAAGGAAGAAGGGAACTCCCAGAACACAGGCTATGAAAAAATGCTCTGCAATACAAGACACATACATACAAACTGAGTAAGAGAAACAGAGAGCAAAAGTATTCCCACACCAGGAAGTTGGTTATGACTTCCATGTGAAAATAATTAACCACAGGCAGGGCCACAGAAAAATATATAGAGCATCATCAGTTTCTTTCACAAAAAGAGGAAGATACCTATGGATTCTGGAGCATGAAGAGTAAAACAAAGTGATACATCAACTAAAACCTACGGGGTACTAGGAGAGACCCAAGTGAAAACAACTAACAACAACTGCACATATACATTATCAGATGCATATGCAGTTTTCCCCTACACGGTGGATTCTGAGTGTATGAGATTGCTGTTTAAATGTGATCACCAGAATAAAGTATGAGAGAGCTCTATGCCCTAAATTTTGCTGCCTTATCCGCTGTTAAATGAAAAACTCATTGTAGCCAGGTGTTCTGAGTCAGGCTACCCATTAATCAGCATCTAAGCATGCTGCAGAGACACTGTATGAAAAGAGAAGGAAAAATATCTGATTGAAATAAAGTACAAAGTGAGCAGAATCCAAGAAAAAACAGATAGGAATGGAAGCAATACATATATACAATAAAAGCAAAACACCTCTAAGACAAATTCCTCTAACTTCTTGGGCACCTCATCCTGCTTCCAAAATTATGTATCTAGAGAGCTCCTCAGAACAGCCCCAAAGACAGGTTAAAAGCCACAGTGATGAGGTTAATCCATACAGAGAAGCTGAAAGCCACTGTTGATAGTGTGTAGACCAACTCTGACATTAATAAATGACTTCAATGGGCCATCAGCCCATATGTTGAATCAGGAATATTTTTTAAGGGGGAGGTATTTATTTTAGAACTGATTTTCCTTCCCTTGCAACTAGAATTCTATTTCTGTTTACTAACACTTAATGCTATTTTCAACACTACAAAGCCCCAACAGAACTCATGAAGAAGCTGCATTTAGGTACACTAACAGTCCAAAATAAACTTATACCTCTTAACCTAGAAAAAAAAAAATGCATAAGATCTTGCAAAGACTTTTTGGTTATTTTTAGCTGCCATAATAGATTGTTAATTCAGTGCAATAAAACCTATTATTAACTACTGAATGACTACAAAACCAGTTGCTTAGTGAAGGTGAAAGATCTGTACTGACTGCATTCCAGTAATTGTTTTCTATGCAGAAATGACTGCTGCCCTTATCTTGAATTTTATCTTGAATGGCATTAGATTTATGAGATTTACCCACAAGAGCATAAGAAAAAGAAATTTGAAAACATGCAGGCTGACAGCTTTTTAATGTCTTTTACGTTTTTTTTAGTGCCTACACAATTAGGCAGAGCAGTTAGACACTGGATAAACTCAGTTTATCTGTCCTCTTTAGCAGAAACACTAAGAATGTATAAATCAATCCAAGGTGCAGCTCATTCTCTCTCCAACTTGCTTGTTGTGAGGTCAAATCAGGGCTCAGAGCTGAGACAGGTCAGATATCACAGCTCACACAAGGGACCAACTGCATGAAGATGCTTGTTTACTTTCTCCCTGATACATAGTGTTTTCAAGATAAAAGGGTCTTCCTACAGCTTTTTTTTTCTCTCATTGCTAAAGGTTAAGATGGCCAAAACTGAGCTATGCTGGTTTCCCCTTACAGAGGAGCAACACAGCATGTCAAGTCAAATTCTCCAAATTCTACCTCAAAACTGAGCAAGTCACCTCATTTCCCACTGACAATGTCTGATTCTCACCAAGTCATGCCTCAGTCCAGCACCAGTGGTGAGACTGTGAGAAATAGCATGCATTTTTCCATGAGGTCAGAAGAAACAGTTAATTTAAATTAAAACTTCTATATTTATGAGCTTGCTTTGGCACCTGGTTTTCACGTCAGCATTGTATCAGTATTAATAGAGATGCAAAAGTATGACAGAATCATCCAGGCAACTGTATGTGTAACAGCACCCATGTACATCAAGCCACTCATGTACCAGTTTTGAGAAGAAAGCTTCCTTACTGACAACAAGTCACTCATGCTAATTGAAGTCCCATGCTAGGGTACAGTAAATGACAAACATCTCAGGATCTTACATGAGAAAGCTTTTCTTTGATACATCTGTCATGCTTTTTTGAGTTAGTGTAAAATAAAGACATGGGACAGGAGGCTTTTGAGACTCCAAAAACATGAAGAAAAATAATGGAACTCATTACTGAGCACAGTTTTGACTTGTTTAAGGTCTGCATTTGCTAGTGAATGGAACAAATGATGTTATGGGGTGAAAGCTGCCAAGTTTCATTACAGTACTTCTGTGAAAGTGTATGATCTCAGAGGCTATACATGTTAATTTACAGTAGAGTTTAGATTAAAGTGATGAATGTGTATCTAGCATACATTTAAGCACAATTTTAAAAGAAAACCAAGCTGGAGCCTTCCTGTTCAACATGCCACTGCAGATTCTCCAGTGTAAGAGCAGAGCACCTCAAGCAATTGTTACAGTCTCTATTGGCAGAACGACATTGTATTTAATTACATGTCCACTAGAACTGTAAAGTTCATTTCCTAACCCTGAGTTCAGCTATCAGAATACAAGTAGTTTGAACAGTGTTGCATATCTGCTTGATGGGTAAAAGCTGTCAGAAGGTCCTGTCAAACTTGAAACAGAGTAAAAGATTAATTTCCTGATAAATTTAATTGTGACTTTTTTCTCTTTAGCTCAAGATGCTGGTTAGTGTTTAGCTGTTTCGTTTCACAGTAAGCAGACCGAATAGAGCCCAGCTTCTATTCCTGTTTATTTTTTCTCACTTATCTCTCCTAAAACCACTTTAGTATTTTTTTCTGCTTTCACACATAAAGTATAAATGAGACAAACATGAGTGCTACGTATTTATGTAGAAGTGTGGCAAGTCCATTCTCCAATGAGGATGCACTTAGGTATTTTTGTTTGTCTCCCCATAACACATGCCCAAACCACACCTAAACTTACACAACTCTAGAACTCCAATTCTGTCATTGATGCAATAAAGCACACAAACAGGCTTCCTGCTTATGTCTCACATGCTTTTTTTGAAAGCAAGAGGTGATGTCAGGCCAGCCGGGCCTGCAAGAGAAAGTACACATTAGCTGCAAAAAGTAAAACATTTCAGAGAACCTCCAAGTCAAAAAACCTCCCCAGCTGGTAACTTGCTGTCAGAGCAGAGCAGTGGACAGATGATGGTCTGGGGCAGGACACCCAGCTCAGCCCCAGACTGGCAGGAGCAGCTGCCCAGGCTGCACTGACACCTTTGGTGTTTCAGAACTGCTCCAGGCAGCAGCTGGATGTGCATTTCTGCAACTGAGCAGCACAACTACTGCCAAGTAGCTGCATGCATTTTGATCAAAGTTCACTTTTTTTTTTTTTTTAATCAGGTCTGTTTAAACTGAAATTGAACATTGTGCTTGTAGAAACAGGACCTAACAGCATCTGCTGACAGCTGTGCTGATACAAGCACAGCTCCTCTTCAGCGTGACATAGGAAACTGGGGAATGGATTCTGCTCTCTGTTCTGTGACTGCAGGACTATCGACTTCAGCCAGAGATGCAGACAGCCACCAGCATAAGGATCAGGAACAGAAAAGTCTGCCTAAAAATCTCTACCATTCTCCATGAACCTTGCACATTTAGGTGAGAGCAAGACTTTGAACCATCTAACTAGCTGAAGAATGAGGTAATCAGTGGGAAACTAATGTACAGAAAATAAGAACGTATTTTTAAATGTATGGGGATGTTTCGGATGATAAGAGCATGGGTTGCACATAAACAATAAGGAATCAGAATGATACTCGAGTGGTATTTTATTTTACACTGAAGCCTTCAAGCTAAAAACAAAGGCTAGTAAAATAAGAAGTTGTGTTTACTGGGTCCCTAGACTTGCCATTTAATACAGCTATTCATCAAAATACTGCATGCTTTTTGCATGACACGTGCGTCTTGTTCAATCAATGAAAAGCTTCAAAAAATCTCCTAAATATTCTATTCTAAACAACACTTTGCAGCTACAACCACAGCCTGATTTTGATTTATTGAATAATTTGAGTGGAGAACACCTTAAGTCACAACAACATTAAATGCAATAACTTTTCATTCCTTTGCTGAACACCATATGAAATTAAACAAAATAAAAATTGACAGCACCAAGTTATCCTGAATCTATTCCAGATGGATTAAGTTCACTGTATGTATTAAGTGGAGATTTTAGCTTAGGTTTGACATTGCGTTTCACTGACTCCCCAAAACAAATCAAAAATAACCTAGGATGTGTTACCAATTCCATTTTAAATCTAAATATTTCTGATACTAATTATAGAGCAAAAAGAGAAGGTTGAAGACATTTCAACTTTAATAGCCCTGCCATTCTGATTAAAAATATCAGCTTTACATCTGCAAGAAATTTATAAAGTGAACTCTTTACAAATTGTTAGGGAGCAATTTGTGCACAGTTAGTTCTTTGTTTAATCGAGAAATCTGCCCAAACCCTGATTGTGTGCTTATTTCCCTAAGGCTGGGAGTGAAGGTTATTTCATTATGCCTTTTGGGAGCAGCAATCTATCTAATACGTTTCTGAATTATTCCAGACTGAGCTGAAGCTGAACATGAGAACAAAGCCTTGTTTCCACAGCAGAAAGACCAGACTAACTCCCAGCTGGGAAGATTTAGGCAGAGATTTATAAGTACAAACACTGAAGAAATTTGCAAGTAATTGCATGTATTTGCTCTCCGTTGTGGCATGCAGCAAACTAATATTTATTAAAACATATCAGCATAGGTGCTCATTGCACCCTTCCTAGTCTCTTATTGTAAGGTTGTAATGAAGGTTTGTTTTGCTTTTTTCCCTTTATTCTTTCAGAGCAAGAGGACTAGGAGAAAAGGACAAGAAAATCAGGATTACTGAATGACGCCTGCTGTTTATGTATGTTATAATGCATACAAATCCTATCTCTGTAATTAAATAAATATTGTAATTTCTGCCAATGAACAGTACTCCCATCTGTTCTATTATTAAAAAAACCAAAAAAATCTGGATACTCAAACATACTATTAGCTATCTTTGGTGTTTCTTGCTACATACAGAAAATACCCATTTATTATATTAGCACCTACACACTTTACAAGTTCATGCTTTGAAATAATGGTCAGTTTAATTTTTGTTGAGGTGTTGGTTCAGCAAACACTGGTTAAGTCTTACTGGGCTAGAGCACCAGTTGCTTTGGAGATCACACAGTGAGCAGGAATATGGTGCCAAATATCAACACATTTACTTGTCCCTATGGACTTGTCTCATTCAACTCCAACATGGGTGGGCTTTTTGGAAGATCAGAATCTTACTTCACGCTTTCTACTTCTCTAAAAATTTTGTTAAAGTTCAAAGCAATTTGAAAGCCATTTGCTTTCCAAAGGTTTGCTAACAAAAGGAACATCTGGAGAAACTATAGCAATATCTGCTTTTGGAGAGTGTCAGGGATACCCACATTTGTTCCACCCAATGACAGTTTGAAACTGCCTATTCCAAATACAGCATTTCAAAAGTCTGTTCAGCATTGCTGGGTGACAGAAGCCTACCTAGGTCATACATCACTTTAAAAACCCTACCAATTTAAAAGTCAAGAAAGGAGTAGCTGTGGACAAAATTTGACTCTGTCCCTGTATCCTCATCAGATAAGGGAGCCCTGGGATTAGTTTTCAGCTGGTTGAACTGGTGCTGGAACACCAGGATTGTGGGTTCAATCCCTGTCTGGGCCGTTCACTTAAGGGTTGTAACATAACTTATCCACCTAGCTGAACTTACAATGTCATGGTCTAAACTGATGAGTTTTGACAATTGTATTATATCACTTTATCAAACTCTTTTGTTTTAAGAAACCACATTCTCTGTTTTGTAAGTTTATTTGAAAGCAAGCATTTCTCTTTAGAACTTCAAAATGTAAAAAAAAAACCATTTTCCTGTACAATTCTATATGAAGTTCAAAAGGATATGTTTCTAACACAGACTTTGGTAAAGATTTAATATCTAGTGACTAATATTTGGGGTCTTAAGTAACAGATCATTAGTAAGTACTTAGCATAATATATCAATTTTAGTAATCTTCCATACAAGATTTCTGTGTAGTTCTTAGTATTGGACATTAGAGTTACAAGAGCAGCACTTGGAGTTTTCCATCCAAGAGTCCAAATTTAGTCTGTCTCCTTCTACTACAAAATTAAAATTTCAACTACTAATTATTCTGAGTTGAGTTAATGTAGCTTAAAGTTGATAAGAATAATATGCTTATTTACTATGAGAATAGTGTAAGATTTATGACAGCCTTAACTATTAATTTCCACATTTATAAGTGCAAGGATTGTATAAACTATGAGACAGGTTAATTTCACTGCTGTCATTTAGTAATTGTAACTGGCTATTACAATGAGTGTTTTCTTTAGGGAGTTTCCCCATGAGGTCCCTATACTACCTTCTGTGCCCAAATTTCTTTGGTTTTTTTTTCTTCTGTTGGGATATGCAGAGTTTCAGCCTTATTGCATGAAAATCCTATCTCAGGGACAATTAAGCCAATACTCAACTATAAGAGACTTTTTGAAATAATCTGCAGTTTGTGGGTTAAAAGGACAAGAGTACTGCAATATGACAATAAGCTTAAGGGTATTTTTTTTTAAATTAAAAAAAAAAAAACAAAGAAAAACAACAACAACAAAATAAAACTAAAAACCCACAGAAACTTCTTTCACTAAGTCTGGAAAAAAAGGAGCCCATCATGTAAAAATCTAGGTGTGAGTAGAGCTGGCCAGGCTGATAATTGCTCCTCTGAGACCTGACACACTCATTGCACACTTCACATCATCTGCACTTTCATTGTGAAGCAAAATTAACCACATACATTACAGCACAGTCCATATTCACCTTGGTTACTGGCAAAATACACACAAAGATATCCAACTTGAAGACTAGAAACTAGGACCAAAATTTTTAGAAATCTAAGTGTAAGTTAAGACTTTAGGAGTGAGTTAGAGAAAATACTCTTCATTTTCAAATTACCAATACCTAAAGAGCTTCCAGAAAAATTTCTCAATGCTCAGCACTCCTGAAAATTCAGCCATTTACTTACACTGCTGCATCAAGCTGTAGCTTGACTCCAGTTCTTAAAGCTATGTTTACACAGCAATAATCAACTCTCAATAATCAATAATAATAAACAGTTATCTACACTCAAATTTTGTCCCAATCTCAGTTTTCAAGCTTCAGGTGAAAAACTTGTGACAATCAACACTTCAAAAGGGCATCTAAAAAATAAAGGGTTAAAAAAAGCTACCCAACTTGAAACCCAGACTAGGAAGAAAGATTTGAATCCACTTTGAAAGTTTTTTAGTTAATTAGTAAGGCATGGGCATAGCACATTAGACAAAGATTTTTATTTGTGCCTTTGCCACAAACTTACTTGGACATCACCAAAAAAATCTCAAACTGTCTGCCTGTCAGCTGCTACAAACAAGAAATGGGTCTGTGCATACCTGCTTTGAGAGAAAAACAGCACTTCATACAGAACTCGACATGGGCCCTTCTTAATCAATCCTAGAGTTTCATTCATTTTTTGGAAAAAACAATGTGGGTTAGTGATGAAAAAACATTCTTGACTAATCACTGTTCTATACTGACTTTATGAAAAATCATGTTTTACAACTCCTTTACTATCTTAGCAAACTGCTTGCATGAGCGGATGGAAAAAGTTACTTTCCTTTTCCCTCACCAAAGCTACACCTTGAAAAAGTATGTAGCATGAAACAGCAAAATAGACAGTAGATCAAAATTCCAAAAAGAAATCACTTCTAATCAAGCTATTTTTAGAAGTACTTCATCTGTTTTCTAGTTTTAAGATTATAAAACCTAATCCTGAAAATACTAGAAAGCCTTCAGCTGCTTTGGATATGGTGGGATTTCATCCCTAATGAGTCCAGAATCAGTTTGTTTGCTCTACAAAACAACCACAGCTTTCCTGAATGAGCTTTGCCTACCTGCAGATCCAGGGCCAATATTTCACACTGCAGCACCCACCACACAAAACCCCTGCTGGCCACCTGATATCCCAGACTTGTGTGTTCCTCTAAAGCTGCAGGGTTTAGGCAAGAGGGAAATGACTGGACACCTACTGAATGTCCAAACCCTGTCAGAGCTGCTTGAGTAATATTTTGATTCTGATCTGACACCCAGTATTCAGGACCTTGCTAGACCTTATATAGGCCACAGTTATGTTGCCTTTTCCAAGACAAAAAGCTGAGCACATGCAAGCTCAGGACAGGATCTAACAGAGCAGGGTCCACAGAAATAACCTAAGTTTTGAGGATTTTTCTCTTAGCATGAAAAGCAGACAGATCAATAAATCCAAAGCAGCTCTAGCTCTGGGAGAGAGAGGCCAGGAAAAAAGTATACAGAGCAGTTAGGAAAATTAATGATCTTGTGAATATTTAAGCATGATGAAGAGACTAATATCGGAAAATAAGGGAGAGATAAGACTTCACAGAAAACGAGGAGAACACTTTGGATTACCTTGACAGAAAGACAAGACCAAAGAGTCATGCACAAGGAGACTCTAAAAGGCTCTGAAAGAAGACAATTTGAAAATCCATCCAGTTTTTTGTTCCTAATCAAACTCTCTGTTAATATTATTTGAATCTTTACTTAGTGTTTAACACAACACTTGGCAGCTGAAATTCACTGAAGAAACTTGAGGTGAATTCCTACAGTTCTCAAATCACATTGCTTATAACAGATTTTTTGAGTATATGTTTCTTCTTACAGGGCTAGCAATTACAATTGCTACAACCACTTCTGAAAGTAATTTGTATGTACTAACAACAGCAGTCAGCAACTTAGGGCATCTGTGTATGTAAATAAATAAATAAAATAATTGATACACACACTTCTGCTGTATTGGTTTTTTTGAATTATCAGGTTGTTAAGCACTTTCTAAATACAAACAAAGACACTGTGGTATAACCATTGGACTTTGAACAACTCCTAGTCCACTCTACATTTGTTAGCATGAGATCAGTTTTGACTACAGTTTTGTTCTTTTGTAGGGCAAAAATAAATTAAGATTCCACTGCTAATAATACAGAATGCAGAATTTACTATCAAAAAATTTCAGACTCATGAGAGGCATAAAGTCCCAAAGCTGCAAAGGATTTTTTTAACATATGCAATACAAATATATATACACACGTGTATATGTATTTTTACATATATATAGGGAGTCGTTTGGGGAGCACCTGCTGCAGTGGATTTACATAATTTCTTACAAAACCCTATTTTTAGCCCATCATAACTTTCTGAAAACTTCTTTTTCAGGATTTCAGTTTTCCATGATTGTTCAAATGAGCATTTTCATTTTCATAGATTGTTTTACTCTCACAATGAAAAAATGGCTGAACCTTACACTTTGAGCTCCCAGGATGGCCAATTCTCACTGACTTCCAGTTACTTTTGTTATTTAGAAAACACTAATACTATTATTAGTAGGTGTTCCCATGGTATATGTACTAATAGTGCAACAGCCAGCCATTTCACTTCCTTGTCTCCAAGAAACATTACTTCTTGCAACCTGGATAAAGACAAGCCCAGGAGTCAGCCCAGGGCCCAGAAGGAAGTTCTATCCATTTCTTGCCTCACTGTAGAGTGTGCAATTGAATCTTTGGACCACAACATCACATTCCCAACATCTGTCTGAAATCAGCCCTCTCCTTTTTCCTATCCAGCCCATTTGTGTTTAGGTGAAAAAAGAACCAGAGCTCTTTAGAGAAGAGGTCACAACTTGGCTTGGTGTCATCATGTACTTTTTTTCACCTGAAAAACACTTAACTCTGTGATGAAACATTGTTAAACTGCAATGCAGTTGACATTCAGTTTGAAAAGATGCTTCATAATGACACCTTTACACTGAAATTACATAAATAGCCATTAAATTCAGTTAAACCTAGCACTGCCAGTTTCCATGCATTTATCATTAGGTGGAATAAAAAAAACCCTCACATTCCCTGTGTTTTATGAACTCAAAAATGAAACAGCAGCCTCCTCATTAGGTCCATAGAAGTCCAAACTGCTGACAACTAGCTCTAACACGAAGTTGAAGAAGATGAACAGAAATTTAACATCATATTATTCAAATTATTTGTAGCTTATGGACAGTAAGTATAGAATATTTTATTTATAAACATATTCAACATGTGCATTAAGACTACAGCTATAGCACTGGATTGCAGGTGCATAAAATGGCACACCTGTCTGATTTATATAAAGTTAGGCTGCGAAGGATATGTCTATATTCTTCAGACAACAGGTCTTCTTGAAGGGATCTATAGCACTGCATATCATGATTTTTCATTACCTTTATTTGAGTTAGTATTTTTTTTTTTAGTTTCTATTTCTCTCATCCTTCTGCCCTCTCAGAATTAGCTAACAGGGAAAAAAATTGTATGTGCAGAATTTAACAATCTTCACAAACACACTAAAAATTAAACACATGCACTAATTTTAAATTATGTGCAGTGTATGAAGGTAACAGGCATATTTATGGCTATAATGGCACCGTACAGACTTATATAGCCAGCATTAGATATAGGGTTTCCTATAATAATTTTATATATATAAAAAAATCTGTTATACATACATCACAAGCACTCTTTAACATACCAGATAACTTCCAAACAGAACACTCAAAACAAAACCCAGAATGTTTATGAAGGTGTTGTTTCGCTTTCCTTTTATTCATAAAGTAAAATCACTACGTAAGTCATGACAAGTTATTCTGTAGGCAGTGATGCACAACTCATCATTTTAAACTGAAAGGATTCAACTTATAGCCATTGCTGAGTTTTCTAGGTAGAAATGGTTTGCTGCCTTTTTTAAAATAAACTAAAATACACTAGCACTTGTCATTATAATTCGAATTAGGTCCATCAGGATGCTCGATATGGTTCAGAAGTACTAAACTTAAGGACTTCCACTGCAACATAGACCTGAGTCCCTTAAACTGTTTATTATGCTCAGAACAGTCACTTTACTTTCACCTGTCAGGATCATGGATACTGTTTTCAGCAGAAACGTTGTCAGTCTTTTACTTCAGCCACTTTCTTGAAGTTACAGTATCAAAATGACTTTGTGACACTTAATTCAATTAGGGCAATAATGAATGATCTGGGGAAAGAGACTCCAGGCCAGAGTAATGCTCCTTTCTTTGGCATCAAGGATGAATGCCCTTTTTCCATCTTCAAGAGGCAGATCTGTAACAGAGTTACACAGAAACAATACCAAGAAGAATGTACTGGGGAGCTGGAAGGCACTTGCCTGCTACTGAATCTCCAAAACCAGATATGATTCCCACATGAGTGGGAATTGCAGCAAAAGCAAGCTTTGTGATTTCAAAGTGGCAAATGTATTTTCAGAAACAAACCCTTATAAAGTGCCAATGTGTTCTTTTAATAAATTAATGCTGGTAATTGATGACATTCCCATACCTTGAACACTGAGCAGAACAGCATGAATGCAAATTCTACCAGGGCAGGCATGGGAATAAACCAGCAAAATGATGATTTCTGATTCTGAAGCCAAACATCATCACTCCCCTCTTTTTAGGAGCAGAAGGGGGGGTGAGGACATGGAAAGAAAAGAAAAAGAAAGACAGCCAAAACCAGCAGGCTAAGTAGAGTAACCAGAAGCATACAATTTACTGCTAATGGTTCAGTGTCTGCAAAGGACTGTTCAAGCTGTGCTCAACAAAAACTCAGTAATAGTCAAAGAGGGAAGTAAAAAAAGGCAAGATGTTTGGCTTTACTTTCTGTCAAATACTGTTAAATATGAGCCACTTAAAAAAATAGAATGAAAGAATCCAATAATGCTTTGTACAGGTGTTAGTGAGGTCCCTGGCTGGGCCTTCAGACAAAACCATTCCCATGTAAACCTTAAAAGAGGATTAATCCTCAAGGACCACTGTAATGAGACCTTAAAAGGCTGAACAACAGCAGCCTATCACGGAGGGAAGCAGTAGCCTGCTCCCAGAAGTCTTCTCTAGCAGAGTTACATCAAAGCAAACTGGGACCAGATAGCAGGATTCTGCAAGAATCCCTTATCTCAGCGCTAGCGGATGCTTCTCCTCTGATTGTCTTGAACTGCCACCTGTCCCAGACATCTTTGAAGGCAATGCTAAGCCTGTGATGGATCTGACCTCCTTGAGCTGAGATTCTTTTATGTGTTTCTTCATTTTCTGCTCTGTTACATTCTTTCCCTGCAATGCACACTACATGAAACAAAGGGAGTTCTCACTCCTTGACTTACTGTCCCCAGCTATTTGAAAGCAAAAAAACAATGTTAAGGATTATACTTCACCCGCAATATGGAGCTGTCCTCAGGAGACAAGCCTCTTATTTTTGAGAGTTATAACTAGATGGCTTTTGCATGAAGGGACTTTAAAATGAGGTTCAACATTGCTGGGAGCCAAGATATGAAAGCTGCATATCAGAGATAGCTTAAAAAAACAAAAAGGTTCATAATACAGAAGTATATGAAAAATCACATTACAAAAATGAGCAGGAAAATAACCAGGAAGCACCAAGCCTCAGAGAAAACACCAAATTATTGTAGTATATATACACGTGTCCCGTGTTGCATACCCAACAGCTTTTAATACCAGTGTCTCCCATACAGTGCCAAAATCATCGTAGATTAAAAGAAAAAAGGATTGGTCACTACAAATAAAACAGCAGGTCTTCTACCTGAGACACATGCCTACACTGCCATAAGGTATTACACCCGGCTCCCACAAAGGGATATGGCTTCACCACGAATGCTGCACATCATGGCTGGTTTGTAACCAGTGATGCCCTGGCAATCACACTCACCCTGACTTGGTGACATGTACTTGCAGTAGGATCAGCCAGTGTTACAGAGCTGAAGATAAATCCAGGAGAATATCATCACACTTTTGTCTCATAGCTACAAAGCCATAATATACAAGTCATCATGGTTCTAAAAAGGTTGGGCTGAGGAGGAATACTGCTACAAGTCCCACTTCTGGTTTCCCACTTTTGCACTTAATTCTAGACTGTTCAATTTTCTTTTAAGTACATTGCACTGTTAGAAGAACAAGAAGCAAAATATAACTAGGCTGCCAGCAGCACCTCTCAGCTCCCCACACTGACAAAATAAAAGGGTGTCATTAGTTGCAGTTAGGTGGGACTCCTGGAAGAACTATGTAGCAGGATGGAAGCAGGCAGGAAGAGAAAGCACCCTTCTTGAGTGCTTTTGAAGCTCCTTAGGAAATCACAGCTGGAAGAATTCAACCAATCATATAAATGGCAAGATTCTGAATCAAACAGCTGAGCCAGACTCCGTGAAAGACTGCAGCAAACAATGAGCAGATACAGAGTCTGAATAATAAGTTAAAAAAAGGCATTACATGGAAAACACTGAGCAGACCCTGGCATTTTCTGGAGCCAAGATCTACTGGCACGTGTTGCCAAATAAATATGGCCTAGAGGCATGCTCAGAAGGAATTTGAAGATGGCTTCTTCTCATCTATATAACAATTCTGACAACAGGGTATTGTGCTTCAAGACCACAGAGCAATGCCAGACTAAGCACCAGGCTCCCATAAGGAAAATACAAAAGTCATTTCTCAATAGACAGCAGAGCAAACCATTTCAAATGAGTGTCCTCCTCCGAGGGTTGTGCCAGTACCTTGTATAACCTTAACAAACAGTATCCATGTCTACATCACTTCTTAAAGGCAGCCCAGAGCCCACTCCCTAAGGGTAAGGCACGACGACCTCGTGTTTTGCCAGCCTCCAGGCACAGCCTCAGCAGCAACTGGCCCAACATGCCCCTGGTCCAGCAAGACCTGCATGCTAAGGCAACCACCACGTGTTAAAGCAACACTCCCACAGAATTCCAGACAGGAAAGCTGGTCACAACACAGAGACACAGCATTCTTTAACTCACCTGTACAGACCACCTTTTCAGAGCAGAATACACACAAAACTCACATCTATGAGAAGAACCACTACAGCAGCCCTTGTCCTCCCTAACCCTGGTTTATAATGCACAAAGGATGAATGGTGCTACCAAATGCCAGATGTGTGTTAACCTGATAAGTAGTTAACTGTTCAGTAGTTAACTGACTGAAGAAATGTGCTATTTCCCCACAAGGAGCAGAAACATTTTCATAGGCCAGCATTATGTGCTTCAATCAGATTTTTAATTTTTTCTGTGGGATCATATGAAGCCAAATCAGGTCTTTAACCTTTATTTTAAAGGGGTTTCTTCCATTTGCTTTATGTGCTTAAATTAAAAACAAAAAAAAAATTAACTGGAAACTTGTAAGAGTGGAAAAAAAGCACAAACCATAGCCATTGCCAGTCTCACACAATGTAAGGACTTAGATGAGCAGCACATACATCAGGTTTTCCAAATCAAATCCCATCCCAAATACGGGGCAGCTCAATAATGAACTAGCAATGTATGATTAGAGCTCCTCTTTTCCCTCCTAGTTAAAAGAAAAAAAAATTCCCATCCTATCATAGCAGTAATTAATGTTTTTGATGTCTGGCACCAACTTTATTGTTAACAGCACAGTTAGATCAGTGGTGTTAATGCCAATTCAAATATTGTCCAGCATGAGGAACAGCTTTGGTGCCAACAGTTTCCTATCACTGTACCATGCTGGTCCGTCCCGGTAAAGTGAGCAACCAATGTTTATACATAATATAGGCCTTGATCCAAATTTCATTCATCCAAGTAACCCAATTCCATTGCAACAACAATGTCTAACAGAAGTCAAAGCCAAAGCTCGAAGCTTTCATAAGTTGTATCTCTGTATAGGCTGGTGGAAAAAAAAACCAAAATATACATTTTCACACTAAGGAGTCTGACATGCTGGAATGAAATTTAATTCAAAACATTTTAACACATTAGTTATTTGTTTCTACAGTTGATATGGTGTTACACTCAGCCATTACCATAATCAGCCATTTATTTTGAAGTATTTCATATGCCGTTACTTTTGGCTTCTTACCACTGGCTACTTCAGTGGGGATTGTAGATGGAGGAATAACAATGTTCAGCTCTTCATCTGCAAAATGGTAACATGGATTCTTGGGAATTATGATTTTAAATTACAACTAGCATGGAGAATAGGTAAGATAAAAGGGTAGAATCTAAGGCAACTGAGGATTATTTCAAAGTTTATTGAAGCCAGGAGCTGTTGATTCATTGAATGCACTGGGTCCTGGATCAGCATCATTCAACTGTTTGGGAAAAATGATGGCTCAGGGCAACACTGAAATGTGAAAGGGAAACTAGAATAAACAATGGGGGACCCCTATACTACCTTATTCAGTATGAAACATGAAAGAAGCATAATTGAGATTAGAAAGCAATTCTGTTATCTGGTGAGCTATCTGTTTTGAACTCTAAAAAACTGTAAGACAATAAAAAAAACCCAATACAGAAAGCAAAATTGAAAGACTGTTTTGTAAGTGATAACTGCTACTTTTAAAAGGAAGTATGAAGATGTACAAACCCGTACATATATGCACTCCCATGCACATACTGTCTTTCCTGCTGCTGTGTACCCACCACCACACATGCCAATGATCACATGGCAACACACTAGCTGTACTCTTTAAAACACAGCTATGAATATGTCAATATTGAAGATAATACTGCTTCCCTGCACTGGTGGTTGCTGCCTCGGCTGCAAGCTATATTATCAGAAATCAATAAAGGTAGCCAGTGTAAGATTGACTGAAGGGGTAAGTATTGCTGACATGATCTCCAAACTCAGATGTGATCCACTCAGCAAGCTTAAGAGCTCCAGTTGTAAGTAATTTGAGGAGTGTTTTAATAAGAGTTTAGAGAGTACTGTGTAAACTACCAAGGCTAAGAGGTAAAGAGCCAGATTAAGAGGAAGCTAATTGTGCTGGTAGGTGTGAATAAAAGGAAGTAGAGGCTCTGGCTAAGTGGCTCTCCTCCTAAGTACTGACCTCAATCAATAGGAATAAAGCTGTATCTGCAAGCGATCCTGAAAATGGTTCAGCAACTAAAGCATTTAAACTGTCGTAAAAGTAAAGGCCTGTTCAATCCTGGACTCCAACAGGAGGCTGGCTGAAACTGCACTTTCACAACAGGGACCATGCTGCCTTTCAAATCCTGCCTTGACAAGTCCATGGTCAGTGCCATGCAGAGAGCAGGCCCATGGTGCCCACACACTCCCACTACTCCCACTGCCCACCTGAGGCATTCTCTGTGACACAATGCCCTCCCTCCTGTGCCTGCACAAGGGCCGGGGGCAAGAGTAATGAAAAATAAGGCACATCCAGATCTCAAGCACCTAGAATGAAAGAAAATTAACACAAGAGCATCATGACAGACAGCATTCTGTACACATTAGCTACCTTTTTATTGCTATGGTTTGCTTAACGAAAGCTGGACAATGACAGCAGAGATGGAGCAAAAAAATCTGAATTTAAATGTTTGTTTTCTACATTTAGACACAAAAACTGAGGATCCTGCTACCCAAATACAGACACATAGGGCCACCTTAGTTCCCTGATATATCCGGATATTCATACAGAATTAACAGCTATGACCCAGGATACAAGGGTTGACCAGGCTGGCACTCAAACCACTTAGGATTCTCACAGGCATGAAAATCGCACTCAAGTTCCAATCTCTACTTAGGCAACTAAATTTCCTCTAGTAACATTGACCAGAGAGAACACCAATGCAAGAGAACCGTCTCACATTTTTCCCCACCTTCCAGCTGCTGATGCCACAGCAGTTCCATTGTATGCACACAAGATCAGCCCAAATCCACTACAGACTTTTAAAAGCATTGTGACAAATGTCTGTGTATCAAGTGATACAAGGAAACAACTTTTGAAGAAGCTTTTCACTCTCTCCTGATTTAGGGGCAGCTGATCTGCCTTGATGCTCAAGAGATGGATTACATTATTGGCTTTTTCTTTGCAGTTCTTAACCATGATTCTGTGGCTCTGAGCAATGAATTCTGTCTCTTTCCATGAAGGCAGTATACAACAAATACATACTGTAAAGCAGCTAAAGAAGCTTTCGCTGGAAAAAACCAAACCAAATCCATTAGAGAAGTGGTTTTGCATTTGTCCTGTTCTTAAAAAAAAACCCCAAACAAATAAAACAAAACAAAAAACCACCATGCATAAAACTTCACCCTACAGCTTCTTCAGATGCATTTGAACACCAAAACAAGGAGAGATTAATAGAACATTTTTAATGTGCTTCTCAAAACATTTTTAGACTTCTGAAGTCCAACATAATTATGGGGCTAGAAATAATTTCTGTAATTTCTTATTTCTTGTTTAGAAACAAGAAATCTCAAACATTCTATTCTACCAAATCAAATCAAACCCAGCCAAAAAAAAAATCAAAACCACAAAAACTCCAAAAAACAACAACAAAAAAACCAAAAACAACAAAACCAACCCCCCAAACAAACAAACAAATAAACAAAAACTCACCAGCAAAACCTAAACCAACCAAACAAAAAAAAAAAAATCACCCAAACCTACACGATCACCTTTCAATTGCTCAATCACACTACACTTCAAAGCTTTCCAGATATTGGCAGTTCTGGAGTCTGTCTCTTGCTGAGGAGAGAAAAAAATGCATAAAAAGGAAGAACATAGCTACATACTGTAAACCTATAGGTGCAATTGTTACTTCCAAACAAGACCATCACACAAAGGCAACAACTCCAGGGCTCTCAAGAGACTGCTGATTTCACAGGCCTCCAGAGAAATGGGCAGGAGTACTTGTAATGAGCAGTTTCAAAAACAACAAGAGAGGTTTGGAAGTCATCTTGGAGAAGCTATTTCAACTTACAAGCTGCTAAGCTTACAAGGTCTGCAGCACCTTCCTAAATTTCACACTGAAGTTGCCTCTGACCATAACTTTGAATTTGAGAACAGTAATGGTTTTTGTTGGAGGCTATTGAAAGATACTATTATATTTTAGACTTTTAATCCCAAAAATGTTTTTGCAAACACACTAATTTTTTTAAAGATCCACACTTCAGTTGCTTAGCTGACATGAGCAGTCTGACATTCACTTTTCTAACAGATGCTTTTTTCCTTGTGAGTTCTATTAAAAGCTTTAGATTTTACTTTTTTCAACTACTCCTACTTGACAACATTTGGAAACCACCCCATAAATCACTGTCAGTAGAGAGTTTTGTTACTAGAGTGCTTAAGCCTCTCTCCTGCAAAATGCTGCAGAGTTGAAGTAGGACCCAGATTCTCAGAGGCCAAACTCAGTTTGAAACTGAAGAGCACCTAAATGTATGTAAAGACTCTGGCCCGAAATCTCTACAAGGATTCTCCACCAACATTCTCCTACCACAGTCCAACCAGGCCAGGTAGAAACCCTCTACAAAAAGCTGTCCTGGTCTTCTGTCACCGAAAGACACTGGAAAACTAGAGGTGAGAGGCCTGCTTTGGAGCTATCCAGAAGTGTCTCAGTTGCCTCTCCTGAGTCCAAAATTATGCCAGGGAGATGACAAGGGAGGCCACCACCTACTCCTCTGTAGGCCCTATCCATAAGCCCATCTGCTGGTGGTGACCTGGACTGCTCTCACTGTCAAATGTGCCACACAGAGCTGGCCACTGTGGTTCAAGGGTCGCTGCCATGAAAAGTCATTGCTTTCCAGTTACATTTTTAAATGGTGTTTCCAGTTAGCAGTTTGCATTTTTAGAGACAAAATCCAATTTCCCTTTTTTTTTCCACACTTACCTTTCCTTCCCTATAGGGATATGAAGGAAGGGGAATTCTTGTCAACAGAAATTAACGCTAGTAAATGAACAAGTGCACCTAGTGAATCAGCATTGTATTTTCCTTGCTGTGGTCTTTAGTTCATGTTGCAAATTGATTTTGAAGTGACACTAACACTGGGTAATCTAACTCGGGCAGTTATGCAAGGCCCAGTCTTTATAAAGCTAAGTCCAAGGACAGTCAGTGGGAACTGAGGCCAATCAATACCTTTGGAGGGCTAATCCTATGAAATGTGCAATAAGCAGTTCCCACTTCCTCAGATAAATACAGAAGCTTCAAAATCAGCAAAATAAATCCTTGGTAAGAAGAAAGGAAAAAAAGGAAAGGACAAGGAAAAAAGAAAAAAAAGAAAGAGGTGAGTTCCTGTTTTCAGCTAGTGCAACCTCTTTAAGATGAAGTGACTTACCGCAAAGAGAATCCTGCGAGGGCCATACATTCCTGTGTATATAATTTTTTGGATCAGAGCCAAGTGTTCTGTCACTGCTTTTTACTTAAGATAATTTTTCAGGTTTTGCTAATTAGGTACTAACAATTCTTTCAGACGAGCTGTGTAACCCAGGGAAGAATATCAACAGTATGTTTTAAATCAAAGTGTTTACATCAGGAATGATTCATTTTTTCCATGAGGAATGACTTGTGAGACAGGCAGTCTTAGTCTGCCATAAATCTACGTAAAAATTAAAATTGCAGAAGAGAATAACAAAGGCAGGTTATTATCCCCATCTTCCCTGCCTCAGCCCCAACTCTAGAGATGGAATTTACATTAACGAGGGGCTCCAACTACCACTGGAATTAGTGTTTGAGAAACTCAGGATTTTAAATCCTTTTAAGAAACACTATAATTAAGGTCAGTAACTCTGCTTTCCTCAACATAGAAAAGGAGCTAACTCCAGCACTTCAGTCATCTGTCCTAAAGCCTTTTTAAAGAAAAAAAGGTTTTTAAAAGTTAAACAAATAAAAACAGCATCCCCCTCTTCCTTTTTTGAGCCATGTTTAAATAGTGGTTAAGAAACCCATAACAAAAAAGAAAAATTTCTGCTTTAAGCCCATGTTTTCCTTTTTATCTGTTGGAGGATAGAAGGCTGTGAGTTGAGCATGTGACTGCATTCACATTCTCAGTTGCTAAACTAAATGGTTGAGGGGCTCTCTGGTGGCGCAGAAGGGCCACCAGCTCCATAGCATGTTTCATCCCAGCTGTTTGAAAAGCTGGTTCACTTGAAACATAACCATTACCCCCAGCCACACTCTGCAGGAGAGCAAACTCCCCACAATGAGGGATTTATTCCACATTTATGGTAACTATTATTACCAACATTTACAAAATCAGGCATTTTAATTAGAAAAAAGAAATCAAAACAAAAAAAACATCCTGCAATGCATGAAGAGACTCATACATATTTACATGTTAAAATGCAAAGCACTCAAGTTGTTTCTAATAACTGCAGCTCATGGAACGGACATGCGTTCCACACACAACTGATTTAAACACTCTTCTTCTTTTTCTGTCATAAAAATATACAGATGTCTTTCTTCAAAAAAATTATTTTCCCTTTCCTGTGTTACAGGAAGCCTGCCCACACTTTTAAATACAAAGTGGGTATAAATAGAAGCACAAATTAGGCATCTTGAAAAGTCTGTATTTTCCAACCACAGGGAAACTAAGAAATTACTGTGTTTACACATCTAACTATGTTGAATTAAAACGTTTTCTATTCATATGCCCAGCAAAACTGGCAAGAAATTAAGAAAGGAAAACAATAGCCTCTCTGGTTCTTTACCTGTTGCTACAGTTTACATTATTCAGCCTTCTTCCTATGGACCACTAAAGTGTCAGTCTGAATACAGTCACCACTCTGATGAAAGCATATCTTACATATATAAATGATATAACTACTATGAAAATTTCAGTAAGACTGTCTGCTTTCCTATAAATCTAACTAGACATTTGTCTTTTTAGTTGTCTCTCTGTATCATAGCTATTAAAGGTAAATAAAAGCATGATGGCTCTTTTTATGACATTAATAGCTTGAGGGACTTTATAAATCAGTGAATACAAATGTACTACTCATTACAGGAGAGGGAAGCAGGTCTGTCCATCTGATGCTTTCTGACTTAGGTTTCTGCTTTAAGATCTTGTGGCTCATTTAAAATTAACTCATCTCCTGTTTCTCTACTGTCATATGCTGGGTAACTTCTGGTATTCTCTCAACTACCGACATCTATGTTTTTCTAGTAGTCCACACAGCCTAACTAGCTAGCATTAATGGTCACAATACAGACACAGCAGCTTCATTAAATCTTGACAACTCTTGTCAAAAGGTGAACTTGGGAAAACAAACCAAAATAAACTCATTGCAAACCATTCACATACATGCTGACTGACCAGATCTTTTTCTTCTGTCTGAACCTTCAGCAATTCCAGTAACACTTTGAAAAAGCTTTAAGGGGTGAGCTGGCAGCTGGTCAGATGGTCAAAATGGTAATCTTCCCCACTAAATTCAGCATAAGGTTTGTTGTTTGTTTAAGGGTTGTTTTTGTCACACATTTCATTTCTCCCCAGCTGTACTGCCTACAAACAGAGAAGCTATTTTGCTTCCCCAATAATACTTGCTTGTTTTGGTGGGTTTCTTTTAAGCTAGATTTGGGCATTTGTTAACCACAAGCTAGGTATGGTGCCTCCAGCCCCCCAGGTAATACTTGTATGCTCTGCTGCTCATGAGGGGCCGCTTGCACCGCACATTCATGCCTCTCTAGCAGGAGTCTGCCGTGGGTGTGCTGCAGCACATGCTCCTCAACAGAGAGATGAGTAACTCCCCCAGAGGGTTTGAGCAGGTCTGTACCGGAGCAGGAGAGAAGGGTGCACAAAAACCAACTGACTATACTGAAAAAGAGCTCAAAAGCTTAACTGCAAACTTTTCCCCTAAGTACTGATCTAAACTATACAGACAACAAGTGTTCGCTTTCTCATAATACTTCCATCCTTATTAACAATCAGGCCCTCTTTTTTTTTTTTTTTTTAAAGGAGGTTGGTGAGACTTAAGGTTGTGCAAGACACACTTTGATCTGCACCCTGATGAGTGAACATTCCCCTTTGCTGCTAGCCCAACTAATGAAGGGATAAAATTAGCTTTTATCCCTGGCACTTTCTTTAGCAAAAAAACATGCACTAATCAGCTGTCCTCACTAATCAGTCGTCTGGCTAATGACCTTTTGCCTTAAAACACTAAAATTTCTGAATGATGTTAAAAAAAATAAAGAAAACCAATGCAGACTGCTCTCTCTTTGTGGGTCTTAAGCCTATCATCTGGAATTGGAGACTGAAAGGTTAAATGGCAAATCTGTATCCTGACTGGGTGATAAATCTATAATCAAAAGGCACAAGCCTTGACACCTCAAGATGTACTTCATTACTACACAACTAAATGATCTTTTTTCTCCTTTTTTTTTTTTTGTAAACTAGAAACAGATGAAAAAAAAATTGCTTAACTCCTTCATACTTTGCCTGTGGAGAAATCCACTCCACATCTGTGTTCAAGTGTCGGTTAATTTCTTACTTTTTTATTAATGCTTGAGCAAGAATTCAGAAGTTGAAACCATTTGCCTTTTTTCCTCCCCCTTACAACTTCAGGGAACTATAGCTGGGAAAGAAAATTGCAAAACCACTCCATCAAGCCTGCATTCTCAAACACACTCATGAATGTCTAAAAACACCCTCCAAAACAAAATAAAGAGTCCAAAAGCACAAAAATAAGCCTTACAATTCCCCAAATTCTCAGTGTACAGGGCACAGTCCTTCTTCCTCTCAATAGCATACTTTTACATTGTTTTAAAAGAGGGATTTTTAAGGCCTGTTTCATTTTCCTTCTCTGGTTTCTATAATGAGGCCCGTTTTTCTTCATGTATTAAGGAGGTGGAGCAAAACACAACCCTGGATGGCTGAGGAGGATTAGCAACAGATGAGATGTCCTGTGGAAGTCACTTTGCAGAGGCCTGCGATAATATCTAGCTGCAGTGCAACTGCACCCTGATTTTTAACTTCAGGAAAAAGCAAGATTGTATTTACCACAAACACCACTCCCTCCAAATAAAACAGTTCTCCCTGGGGGCGATGCAAAGTGACAAAATCACATTAAATGTGACAGCCTTCCAACTTTGCATCCCCAAATGAGCAGCAATCAATACTCACGGTAATGAGGGTCCATGTAACCATTTCGGGGGTCCATGGTAAAGAGCGTCCCGCGGTAAGGTACGGAAGGTTCGGGAAGGTGCGATATAGATCCATGGATCTCCTTCTTGATTAATGAGGCCCTTTCCTCACTCGACGTGGAAGGCTCTTCACTGATCTTGCCGAGGCCTTGCCCACCCTGCGGCTGCATTGTGATCGCGTTCCGTCTCTCTCTGTGATAGGTCTGCCCAGGACTTTCATCCTCTGCAAAAAAACGAGGGAGAAGAAAGAGAGAAGGGAAGAAAAAAGAGAGACACACACTTTTAGCCCATTTATAGCAAATACAATAAAGAAAAGTTCTCCCCCCGCTGGCCCCCTCCTCCTGCCGATGTAAGTTTGTGACAGGAGGTGCCTGTGTGGCTGTGAGGGATGGCCTGGGGACGCTTGCCCGTTTGGAGCCGGCAGCAGTGGAGCAGTAGATCACCGTCACCCATGCACTGATGCTCCTACCAGCGGGGCCATCAATTGTGCAGGAACAGACAGAGGTTTGCTGTTTCCCTGCCTCTGGGACATGGAGGCTGGGAGCTCCCTGATGGGGAGTCAAGAAATGATTTGTCACACGGAGGAGAAGATGAACCCCACCAGCTGGGCCTAAATCACGCCCAGCCACCCACCACAGCTCTGCAGCCCAGCCCCAGGTCCCTGGGGTTTGCCTTTGTGAGGGGCTGAAACCTTGCAGGGAGGTCAGCAGTGATCAGAACCGAGGTGGGCAACAATAAAATAGGTACAACTGCTCAAGATACAAGACCAGCAGCATCAGGCAGGCACAAGCAAGGCCACCTGCTCTGATAGTGTCACCACGTTGGTGCTTGTGCAGGATGGTTGCATACAATCCCCCCTACCTCTTTTTCCATATCCACACAAACAAAGCCCCAAATTCTTAATGAACAAGGGGGAAAGAAAAAGTGGGGGGGAAAACAACAATAACTAAGAGGGTCAAACACAAACACTAGTTTGGAGTAAGCCTCTAGGCCTGTGGTACCACTTATAAGGGGAAAAGAGCCTCCTGGCCATGGCTCTACCAGCCTTCCCTGCAGAGAGCTCCAGGACTAGGTGCTAAAACAACCTACTGCTTCCACAAGAATTTTAACTCCTAGGGACTACATACACCCTTCAAAAACCAGACAAAATGGTTCTGTTCCTCAAAATCAAGATGCATGTTCCTAGGTACATTTCACACGTGCCATGCAACAAAGGGGTTTTGCTGGGTACATAAGTCTCTAATGTAAATGCTCTCCTTCAGTGGCATTATTGGTTTAAAATAGAGATGTTTCTCTAAACAAGTAGGATTCCTTGCTGGCTGTAATCCTTGGCCAATACCAATGTTCCAGGGACAGCCTTGTTCCATCAACCACTCTGCACATGCAAGTGTACACCAATACATCTTGAAGGAATACTGATAATGACACTTCATTCCAAAGTTGCTTTGCACTTCTAGAAGCACACAACGAATCTCAAATAATTAAATGCTGGGCACAAAAATGGTAACTAGAAAAGGAAATTAAAACATCCTTAGGAAATAGAACTAAAGTGCTCTTACTCTAAAATCCACATGCAAGGAAGAATGATTGACACCAGCACCAAGATTGCACTTCAGTTGTCAGAGATTTGAGGTCAGGGCTGTTTTCACTTGTACCTTTCCCTGGTGTACTTGTTCACACAGCAAAAGCAGCAGCCAGCAATTCACCAGGTGACTACTTTCAGCAAGCCTGACACCAGCGTAGCTCAACCTATGTGCCTTTATAGGAATTAGATTAGAAACAGGCTCTGTACATACAGATACCTGGCCATTATATGCAAAAACTAGCTACACCATTGCTTTGAATGAAATGCTAACCAGTTTTTTCCCTGCCCCCTCTCCCCACAAGTAGCAACAACACAAAAACTCAGCAGCATAGCCTATTGAGCACTTAATTATTTTTCTATCTCCAAGTATTACAGCAACCAGGGTTTGCTGACTTATCAGCATCTTCCAGGGACGGAATTCTTTTTGCAGCCAGTAATTCTACATACAGAGCTTTTCCACGGTTGAGTCTGAGGAGAAAGAGTTAATAGAAATAGACAATAACATTACAGAGTTTAAACTCTTTGCCCTTTTCTACTTTTTATTAATATGCACAGGCACTGGTCCCTGCTCTGGATTAGCAGGGTTTAAGGTTTCAACTTTTTACACTGAAGCTGGTTTTAGTTAGAGAACTGCAAATCAGGGACTAAAACTTTAGAACTTATATGAGGTTTTTAGAAACCTGCTTGTATAACCAAAAAGAAAAAAAGAAATCACCCCATAGATATATTTTCCATCAAGTTTCTCTTTAGCCAGAGTCTTTTGTCTTTTATGTTAAATTTCAACCCAGAGTGAACTTTCACAGATGAGACGTAAACTCCTATAAAAACAGGGTATTACACTCTATTTGAAATTCTGACAGACTCTTAAGTAGAGCAAGCTAACCAGTGCTACAACAGTTCAGAAAGAAGAAAGCTAAAGTGATTTGTGGGCTGTATAATCACTCAGATGATCAGATAGGATTTCAGCTCTTTTACTCTTCCATATAAAGATAATATTTGTTAAAACTGCCATCCTAGGATACAACAAGAAGCTGACATCTGTTTGCGGGCTCCACTTTCATACTTTTCTTCTCAAAACATGCACACGTCATGAATCAAGGTATTAGCGACTATTATGGAAAAGGCTGATTTTTCAAATTGCTGAATGAAATTCAAACCCTACTTTCAGTAACTTAGAAACTAAAGGAAAAATACCATTTCTTTCAATAAGCTTTTCCCTTTTTCGATTACTTGAGAAAAAAAGAAAATAAAACTATATTGCCTTCTGCATCAATGATCTCTCTCCCCATTATAAAGTTATTGCCATGTGCCATTACAAGTCAAAAGTTTCTGTGTTTCCTACTACACAAAAATTGCCCCAGAAGTGTTTAACTAAACATGATGGCGTTCTTGCAATAAAAATAAGGCTTATTCATCAGCCAAACAGCTCGCTAAGCGTTGACTTCACACCACTGGGTTGCCTGTGATAGGGAGCAGATGAGAAATTTGACAGCACCCATGCTCCAGGACACTAAGATCCAAGCAGTTTGCAGGAGCTCCCCCGGCGCTGAGCAGGAAACTCCTCTTGCAGTAACGCTGCTCACTCTCACGGAAGGCGAGCCACTCTGGTGCGCCAAAAGGGGAAAGCTGTCTAATCTTGTTGTGGTTCAACTGAAGGGTTCAATAAAGTTTCAAGAGTAAGAACGGCAAGGTGCACCAGGCCAAATTATTGACAGAAACACACTGTCTACCATGGCAACAAGTGGGATTCTAAAGCAAAAATGTAAGCAAACAGCCCACTTCTCCAGAAGCATCTGCCAAAGGGGTTTTACAGCCAAATAAGCGAGAACTGTTCTGTTACTGCTCTGCTCACGTTTTAGAAGTGACCAGCTTTAGGGTCAAGAGAAACATCTGATTTATTTAAATGTTGTAGAGAGACAAATGCCAAAGTGAAAGATGAAGTTGGTGGCAGCCCAGCTCCAGCATAATTCCTCTCACCTTTCGTCAGTGTAAGAGTGAAGGGTTAAATAAGAATAGAAAAAAAACAATCGTGCCCAAGAGCAATCTGCATAAGCTTCTCTTTCTTCACATACACCCTTTCTCTGACTTAACAAGCCAATGGCCAGAGACACATGTTAGAAGTGCTCAGTCTTGAATGATCACTTTAATCCAGGATTCTCACATGCACTGAGAAATACCCGATTTAGTCCTGCTATTTTGATCAGAAGCCAATTTTACTAGAAGTGCTGAGCTCCTCACTTAATGGAGCACCTCTCACTCAATCAAAAAGCGTTCTCAAAAAACTCAGACTGGACAGACAGCATGCCTGAATAAACACACTTTTAATTGCACAGCTAATTTACTCAGAAAGTTTTTTTAAAATCAGCACAAGCCAAAACTTTATGCAAAAATCCTTAAAATTTTCTTTACCTATTGAACTTTTTTGCCTTTTTTTACCATAGACCAAGACAAAGTAAAAGCTATTTTACTTTAAACCACCTGAAATCAGAAACTGAAAAAAAAGTTGAAATCTACTGATAGAGCACACTTTTGTCAATCCCAACACACTTCAGAGACACCTCTGCTTAAACAAGACAACACCAGCCCAGTCAAATCTCTTTATATAAAAAGTTCCATCACCATATTTCTGCTAGCAACTTTCAGACAGCGTTACTGTCTCATAAGAGATCTGACAGCACTTCAGCTGAGTAGAAGAAAAATCGAGGTACTTACAACTCAGTCCAAGAGACCCTGGCTGATGTTGCCTCTAAGCTCTTCTCTTCTCTTGACCAAAAATCTCTGGCTACCAGGACATGGGCATTCCTCCCTCTTTTCCTCTCTCTCCCTTCTCCCCCCCCACCCCCATCTCCCTCCCTCTCTCTCAGAGGCAGTGCTTCTCCCATTAGAGGAATTAAAAGTGGTTGGTGCCATGCTAAATTTAACAAGCTCATTAGTATTCTTCCTGTGTGCTTCCTAGTGAACTCTTCCTATTCAAGCAGCTCTCTCTAGCTGAGGGGTCAGGCGGCTAATCATTAAATCAAACTAATGTCACCCTATCACAATCAGCCTAAGAGAAGGAGGGTTTATTATTTCAGTTTATGCTAAATAAACGGTTTTACAAATGGTCTCCAAGCAAGGTCAACAGCAGCTTCAATTACAAGACAAACTTAACAAGAGTTGCTATAAACCAAGTGCTCCATATTGACCTAAGCACAAGCTCCACTCTGCATATTGCCACTAGCAGGATTGTACAGGAATGCATATTGTAAAATAAAGGAAAGGGTAATCTTTTCTTTGCGAGAATTTGTGACTGCACAGAGACTGCTCATTCACCTCTCCCCAACCAGATTGCTGCTCAGCTCAATTCACCCCACACAAAGGCTGAAGACCAGACCTCAATGGACCGAGTGAAACATGTTCAAAACTAGGCTCTCTATTGTGACTGAATTTCTTAACATCTTTTCAAAAAGCGGAGAATGCCTTGAGGCTAAAGGAAGAAACAGGCTAATGGTGAATTGGGAATACTGAGCAAATTTCAGAGCCCTTTCCTCCTAGCTTTTGAGGTTGAAAGCAAGCTCTTTCCTTTCAAGTTTCAAAGTCCTTTTTCCTCCCGCAGTGTCACAGAAGGATTTGAAAAGAAGGTAATTGTGCTCACAGTCCCCCTGATCAGAGCTTACGTCCTATTTCTGGTATTTCAGAATACTTCTTGCAATAATGGTGCATATAGCTCAATCCCTTAACCATCCTGCACTCTGCAATTGCTCATTAAATGAACAATTGCTGGTATAAAATGCCTTTTATGTTCAAGGTCTGGATATAAGATAAGCATTCTAGTACTCTAAATTTGGTTTACTAAGGAAACTCTCCATCATTAAATTACAAAACTGAAATCAGAATATCAGCCTTTCCCAGAAAAGTAGCATTTTAGATGCTGTGAGCCAGACAGAAGGGGGAAGGTGGAATGTAAAAAAGATTGACTACTTAGATTCTTAACAGAACAGATACCTAAGTAAGAAAGCAATTTCCTTCCCATTTAAGAAAGTCTAAGTTTTTGACACCTGATATTTTCTTCCTTGAAATGATGCAATAGAGCAATTGCCAGGCTCGTTAGGACACCTGTACCTGCGCCTTCTTGCATACACACACTTTTCCCTACTCTCTGACCACCTTAAGAGCAACATTGGGGGAAACAGATCTGTAGGATTGTGCCTGCCTTTAAAAACAGCATATGCTGTGAACGGAATTTTGTTTTGGGTGAGTACAGTAGTTTAAATTGGACGCCCCTAGTCCCAAGTTTGTTATTTTCCTGCATTTGGAGCAACTGCACAAGAAGCACTCTGGAAACACTAACACACATATGAAGGACAACGGTCATAACTGGTTATAAAAATAGACTCCAATCACACAAGAGGCTACAAAATCTAGATAACAATACTGTACTCACTTTATTTGCAATGCTTAAGCATAGTTTATACAAGAATTTTGTGCTTATAAATAACATACATTATCTGAGCTTACCACTAAAAATTTCGAGTTTTCTATTCGCACTTGCAATGGATTTTTAGCTTAGTTATTTTTCCTTTGTCCTATGTATAGTATTTTCCAAGAACTGATTTGTGATCTTTGGAATACAAATACATAGCTCTTTTGTGGTTTTGTTTGTTTTAATAAACACGTTACATTCTTTTGTTATCAGTTTTAGCTTTCACTGGAAGAAAAAGTATTTATCAACTAAGGAGGGAGAGGACCCAATCCCTACAATACCTACTTAATAAATACTCCATGCACACTGCCTTATTTTCCTCAAATGACACATGCATTCATTTTTGCTGCATCTGTTGCACAGCTCGGTTCAGTTCCTTTTTTGACAGTACAGAGGAGGACAGAACACAGTGAATTGAGACAGTGCCTAAGATTTTGGAAACAGAGCCTGATCATGCATTCTTCAGAATCAACGGCAGAGTTCCCACTGACCTGGACGAGGTAAAACTGGGCCTTGTATGGAGTTCACACTGTTCCAACACTAAACCAGCAACACATTGTTATCAGGAGAACATCACTCACAGCCTTTTCCAAATGTATGGATAACTTCCCCAAGACTGATGGGGAACCCAAGAATGGCATGAAGCAGCTTAAAAAACTCAGGTAAACTTTTTCAGACCCCTAAATCAGAGAGGGTCTTGTTAGTAGCAATGTCTTTACCTCAATTTATCTCAATCCAGATGAATTCACAGTGTTTGTTACCTCTCCAGCCACTCTCAACTAAAACCAACTGGCTGAAACTAAACAGACATATAGGAAATCACGTAAAACAAAACCACCTTTAAAATTTCATACAAGAAAACACCTACTGTATTTAACTGAGAGTATGCATCTACAAATCACTGCATCAGATCTATAGGGAAATGCTAAAAAATTCTCATATGAGCTGAAAAAATCCTACTGAGGAAACACAAGCAGTAGCTGTAGACACAGCTACCTACACGCAAAGAGTGCTGTTGAAACTTCCTTGTCAGTCCCAGGATTCAGCCTCAGAGGGCGGACAAAGAGGGCAGGAGGAAGGGCTGGGCTGCCTTACACATGATCCTGCATCTCGCTGCTCATTCAGGACATGTGGGGAAAAAAAGGACTAACATTTGGGCATATGCCTGAAGTTACCAACCTGACACTTGAGCCATCCCACTCTCTTCAATGACTTCAGAACAAGCTGCCAAAGTTGCTTGCTGTGAACCAGCTTCCCACAGTATCCTGTTGGCCAAGTTTGCCTCAAGCTGCCCAGCTGAACCACCAACTAGGCAAGACGTGGAGCTTGAATGTGTGCAGTGCCCAGCTGCAGCCCCAACCTGCAGGGCTGAGAGTCTCTGGGAAGCTAACGGAGGGATTAATTCTCAGCAGCTTGCAAGGTCAGCCTCCGAAGTGTGAGCTTCCCTTCTGAAAACACCCTCCCCCAGCCCGTTTCCACACGGGCTTTAAAATAACAAAAACAAACAATTTAAATCAAAACAGCTGAAAACCTTTTCTGCCTTCCCAAGTTCAGGGCTACATGTTTCTCCCATGGCAGACAGTGGATTATTGCAGTGATACTTAACACCACTGGCGAGTGCAGCCCCTAGCACTCTGGTTTAGGTGTTAGTGACAACATCGACTGCGGCAGGAGAAACCCTAAACCCTGCACCTAGGTACCAAGCAGGTGGCAAGATTTTAAATTTACCTTCATGGGGCCTACAAGGCCCCAGTTTTGCTTGCTTTACTCAAACTGAAATTCTGGGGATCCGGTGAAACTGCTTGTGCAAGTGGAGCAAGAAGGAAGCATGTCCAGCATCAGAAATGCTGCAAACATTGGGCACAAAGAGTCTGTCTGGAAAATGCACTGAAGATGTTGGTTAGCACGTGGAAATGCTGTAATGCTGTATCATTAGCTTGATGAGAAAGTGGCTTTCAGTAGTACCAGAGCTTTGTAGTTCCAGTGGACAAGAAAAAAATGAAAGCCATAATGCAGAAGTAGAAGACATTTGGAGGTAGAATTAATTGGCAAAATTAACATATAGTCTGTCATTTTCCTTATGAATTTGCAGAATAAGAAAGCAGTCAAATACATTCCCCTTTCTTGATATAATAGATTTTACGTTTTGATTTTGCTACTTGAGGACTAGGAAACTCAAATGAGAAAAAAATATTTATTTCTAGAACAAACTTACTTTTTAATTTCCCCTTTCAAACCCTGTTCTACAGTACAAAATTTAGCAAAGACTGCAAATTACTGTACAACACTATCAGCAAACTAGAACATTTGCTCAAGGTTTGCTGATCAGGTCTAAAATTCAAGCTTTGCACTTTCAGAATATCTGCAGGATCATTGCCCTTCTCCAACATCTAGACTGTTCAAAGAGCCAAGAGAGTCAAATATAACTAAAAGACAACAACAGACATCTGGATCTGACCTTTGGCAACTATTTTTCAGAAGGAAAAAGCTCCTCAGCTCCTCAGCCTATTGTAAAACTCTCAAAAGGATCCTGATTTAAAAACATTATGAAGTTCCTTCCATTAGCCACTTATTAGACTGTTAGTCATTGCTTACTTTGAGCAGGCTAATTAGTTACATCAAAGGCACTACAATAAATTCCCAGGAGAGTTTTGGGGGGGATATATTTCTCAACCATCTAATAGCACATTTATGCCTATCTGTGGGTAACTGCCTCATTTCACTCAGACACTGGGGGGACATATTCTGTGCTGTCACTTTCTACCAAGCCAGCAGCAAGACCAGGCCTTAAAGCTGTTTGAAGCCTGATATAAATTTGATTAACCATGCTTAAAAGCCACAAAAGAGTGAAAGAGGCATTATAAACCCTTTGGTGCACCATTTCCTTTTGCAGCATCTACAGCACAGACACCTTAGCCTCAAGAGAATAAAAAAAGCAGTTAGTTATAGTGTTGCATACGAACATTATATTTCTTCCCTTTTTCCTTGGGTGGGTTCAAACTGCTGAATGGAATCATTAGCAAATCACTGAAGTGGTTTGCAACAACCCAGGCAACCCTTCAGTTTAGATGGCAGATATCACCTATTTAGTTGCGAAATTTACTTATTGCTGCATCCTTTTGCACAGTTGCAGTAAGATTTTTGTTTCCATTATATCCTTGTACTTCTGGTCTCTGAAAAATACCAGTTGTTTAAAAATATGTCATGGGTTACTCTGCCCTGATTTACAGTGGCTGCAATCTCCAGACAATGTTTCCACCGAAGTTTTTTAAGGGCAAAATTTGAATGCCATATACATTTCTCTGTGCAGATGTGTATGTACTTCTACATACAAAAGTGTGGTCACAGGCACCCACAAATTCAGCTCCACCTTACATTCCATAAAATCCAACCAATTTCGGATGCGTGATACATTATGTCTGCAAGTAAGTGTCCACACAGGCAGGCTGGATACCTGACTGTAGAAATGAGACTTTTCACAGTACTCATCAGTAGTCTAAGTAATTCAGAAGAATGCTGCAAAACAGTCGTAAGGTTTACAGCAAAGGATGTTTTCAAACAAAGAAAAACTCTCGAGCCCCGTACCCCAAGCAATTTAACGCTTTGAATGATCTTCTAGACATTAGCGCACTAATTTAGAACAGCAGAGCTACTAATCCACAGATTTTGCAAAGTATTCCTTTTATCAACACTGTTTCTCTACCAGGAATATATTCTGAAGGCCCCAAACCTGGCCTGGTTCCACTAAAGTTAAAGCTTTCTTCCCTGCCTGGAGACACTGCTTACAAAAGAAAAAAAAAAACAAAAAACTCTCCTTTAGCCTTAAGATCTTGACCTTCCCAAAGACCAATCTGTTTTTTCTCCCCTTTGCTCATTTTCTTCTCAGTTTTCTCCACTAAAGAGGATGTACAAGGAGGTACCTCTGGCAGAGGTGCATGCTGCCATGTTCTCATAGTTCCTGCCTTCACATTCCAGTCATCAAAAATACTGCTAACAGCCACAACAAGCAGCCTGGGTCTCAGAATGGGTGCATGCGAGTGGGCAAGGAGGGATGGAGATTGGAAAGGATTCCAATCCAAAGGATTTCCTGGAAGGAAAGGACAAAGCAAGTTCTTCATATCATGATTTGCCCTCCCCTCACCTAGGGGATGGAATCCTCTCAAATGCTTTGGATCTTTGGATGCATGGAGTTGGAGAATTACAACAACTTACTACCACTCACTGGCTTACTTGTCAGTGCCTCTCTCCTCCCTTCATCACTTCCACTGCACACTTCTGGCCAGGCTTTCCAGCCTCTGGTAGGGTCTGCCAGCCCTGCCTGCTACATTTGAGAAAAGGCAAGAAAGCCAAGACACACCAGCTTTTTCCAGCTTCTCAACACAACCCCACAGGGGGAGGAACTGAATGCCAACCTGATCACTTTATGGATGAAAACAAGCTAATGGTTAATGTTTTTTATTGATTTTCAGGGATAAGCAAAACTGGTTTTGAGATTTCACTTTTTTGATTATTTATGCATTTGTCTTTCTAACCTTAATGCTAGATAACAGATTTTTAAAGACAGTGGAATATTGGCCTCAAGCTTTTACTGATTAACTGCATACATGTACTTAGGTGCTTGTAACTGCCTTAAGCAATATTGTGTATTTCCATTTATCAAAGTGCAATGGGCACCTGAGATCAAAAAGACAGCCAACTCAAAAACAATCCTATGTTCACAAAGAAAATGGCAGAACAATTTAAAACAGCACTCTCCTCCTACTACAGTAGCCATGCGAGTTCAAAAAGGGCATTCTTAAATTGCTAATCAGGTTTTGCTGGCTTCATCTCTGCACAATCTGGCAGAAGGAGATTTCAATGTTCCCTTATTATTTTTTTCATTTGTATTCTTGCATTTTTTCATTCTACATTCTCAGGCAACATCTATTTCATGGAAGAATAAAGTTTCATCCCTCAAAAACATAAAATAAGTATGATTTGTATGTAAGAAAGGCTGGGGAAGGGAAAGAGAATCACCTGCAAAGTTCATTTGGCTATATACAAAGCAAAAGAGAAAAAAAAATCCCCATGCAATTCTGTGACTTCTGCAGAGGAATGCATATCTGCAGAGGAATGCATAACTGTAGGTCTTCTTCACTCACCAAACATATAAAATACTGGAAACTGATTTCATAAGAGAAGAACTTATTTTTCTAAATAAGCAAATAAGCACAGTGTGATTGAAGGATTCGAGGTCCATTAGATTTATTTACAGAAACATCCACTTAAATTTAAAGGCAAAATGTGTTGAAGAGTTAGCCCAAAGGTGCCCTGCAAATCACCCTGCATATTAAACGTTCCAATTCTGAAAAAACAGCTTGCCTCCCATTTCTATTACGTCAAATGCTTGTCCACAACTTGCACAACTTGTCCACAAATACATAACTGTTGACTAATAACTATTTACCATGTCCCTCTGAAGGCAAGGAAAAAAAAAGAAAAAAGAAAAAACACATAAAACCAGAAGAAAACCTTTGAATCAATATTTAAGCTGTTATTGCCCTGAATTCAGGAGGCCTACCCCATCCAGACCCCTGCTGCTCTTCCAGCAGCAGAGAAATCTCATCCAAAACACTGTGCTTCACCCTCTTAATAACAGCTACCTTAAGTGCTGAATCATGGCTTTTCATAAACATCCCGAATTATTAAATAAATGCACTTGATTTACCAGCATCTCATCAGGTTGCTAAATAGTCAAAGAAGCTTTTTCTCCAAATAGTAGCCATGTTTTTTCTTCCCCAGTGCAAGACAAAAGTTCCATCTTGCTGGCACCTACAAGAATTAATTTTTTTTCCTTTATAAACCATAGCCTTTTGGAACCACAACAGATACCTTCTACATCATACTGTCAAATTCATCAGCTGTGCCACAATGATTTGTTGTATTAACACATCCTCCTTGCAGAGGATATGAGATTTAACACATTTGTCCTAGAAAATTCAATTAACCATTTCAGATGCACCAGAGTTGTAACATCAAAACCAGCTAGCTTTAAAGAAGAAATTCCCATTAGAAATCGCAGTTTTTTCATGGCAAAAAGACTGACAGTCCACAGCCTTCTCACAGCAGAATACACATTGGGCTTGCTTGTTGCAACTCTTTTCTAAAGACTAGGAAAAAAATCTTTTCCAGAGCAGTAAGGTTACCACTGTCAGCTGCACTGAACTACATACTTCCCTCTCTTTCGGGTCTTATCTTCAAAAATCATGGAAACAAAGATGTAAACTTGGACATTAAAGAGTGTTAACATCAAAGTATATGCACTACTTTTGATATTAACCAAAGCCTTGAACCAGCAATCTAACTGGCACAAATCAGGGGTGTCTATGTAATTTCAGAAGCAGCTGAACTGATGTCTGTGCCGTGGCCTGCATTTGCTCACTGACTTTTCAAAGCACTGTATCCCTGTATGTTTTTACATCTACCTGCCAATCAAGAAAGCAGCAGGAATCCAAATTCACTTCTTGGCATTTTCACCATTTATCTGTCCACATTTCTTAACACATGAAGTTTTCTATTTCTTTCTTTTTTTCAATACATTAAAAAAATTTTAACATTTCCATCCAGAGCAATTTCCGTGCACTGGATCAAATCATGGCCTGTATAAGATCCCTGCCCTTTGGTTTGCATAAAAGCTACTTTATATCACAATTCAGATTAAAAAAAAAATACAAGTGCATAAATAAATTATGTCAATAGATGTCAATAGTAGATTAATATTTGTTTATTTTCTCACCTGTATTCCTCCATCCTCCCCCCACATTCCATCTATTATCATGTATATCATTCTTATAGTCTGAATATCCCAACAGAGGATTCAAATTCTCTCATCAAAGAATTTAAGTAAAAAGAGATGTTTATGATCTCCTAACCTTCGCTATTTCCTACAAAAATCTAGGTTTTCAGCAGCAGTCTCACACACTCCCCCTTGTTGAAGACCATTCCAATGCCATCTTCATAAATTGCATTCAAATGAGTCTGTGCCAGAACTTAAGGACAAGACCTTACAAAAGGCCAGTGAACACACTCAACTTAGCAGGCGGCCTACAGAAAAGGCAATGCAAAAAAAGCAGGTAGATAGCTGGACAACACTTTGAATTTTAACTTTCCCTCGTGCTTTAACTCACCAGCTTAGCTCTTGCTTAAGTCTACACAAGACTCTCAGAACATGTTAACTCATAAAAATTCACCCAGGGCAACACATCATGGCTTGAACATATAGCATATATGAACATATAGCATATATGAACATATAACATATATGCATATGGCATATGTATCTCCAGTTGTAAGTATAGACTTCAGGATAAATGAAAAGAAGACAGGAAAGAAAAAGCTCAAGTTTGGATTCCTACCATTTTTGGTACCCTATTAATGTTTTATGTTAACAGGACAAAACCCAGGATGCTAGGATGCATGCTGTGATGTAACATAATGTATTATGTAACTGTACTCAGAGGGATGGCTCTCCTCCCATAATATAACCTTATTTTGCCTCATTTCTGAGGGAAACAAGACTGAATAATATCAAGGGAAGGCAGAAAAGCGTTTGGTATCTATTCTACATATCTTTGAAACTCATAGATTGGATTAAGCCATTTTTATCTGAGGCAAGAGTTTCTATACTAGATTTCTACCAAGAAAAAGGCAGCATCTGGGTGGAAGAGATGGTGTATTACCAACCCTCTAACATCGACTTTGCAGAGTAATTTCTCTACATCATACAGAAAGTATTAAGGAGCAGAAAATAACTTTGATCAGAGCCAGCATCTTACCAGACACCAGAGAATCAAGACAGAAATACATGCCCTGGAGGCAATTCCCAGGAAGGTCCATTTCTACTCCAAGCAGCTTTGCATTTTGAGCAGACTTGCTGATTAGGGATGTGATCTGAAGCAAGTTTCCAGGACAAATCTTACAAAAAATCAGCACTAGAGTGCAATAGAATCACATGAGGTTCTGTAGGCTTCAGCAGCATAGGATGATTCAAACATCCAGAGTGCTTGCAAATTATTGAGTACTCTCTTGAGGACTAAGCATTTGTCTTCCAAAATCCCCTTCAATCACTGAGGAATAGAATGCCCAGGAATACTTTCATTTACCCAGCAGGTTATCAATCACCCATGAAACTATATGCAGGTGTGAAGATGGAGACCGACTGTAGAGTCTGTTTTGCCAGGCTGACCATAAATTTCATCACAAACTGAAAACTATATATGCACAGCCTTGATGAAGAATAGCAAATAAAGTGTGGCCAACAGTGATCATTGTCATCTTCATAGACCAGAAGCATGGCTGCAGAAATACCAGCCTTGTATATCAGAAGCTGGGTTCATTGGCAAAAGCGCTTTCTTCTTAACTTCTCAACAAGACCTCTCTTCACTTCAGTGGAAGCAGGAAAAATGGAGGAGTGGGCCCAAAGAAAGCTGGGAATAAATTGCACCTTAAACCAATAAAATACCTATGGTCCATCAAGTTGTCTTGTTACTGAGAAGTCAGTAATTAAAATTTTAATGGCATGCAAGCAGGTCTCTAAATCATTAGGCAACAGAACACAATGTCAACAATACTGCTGAACAGAGGGATAGAGAAAAATCAACCATCACTGCTTAATCACTTAGGACTCTGTCCTGCAGCTATTCATCTGAGGAGCACAGAAGTCCCTTATACCACTGGAACTACCTGCTTTGTAGCAGTAGATCATTAATTTATCTTCCCTCATATCAAATTGTAATGTTTTACCTGTAAGGACTTGAGAGTGGGTATACATTTTTGCCACAAGTGTAAAACAAAATTATCATGCATTGTTTATGAAGCATTACACATCTGTGTACACAGAACTGTTGGAACATGAATAAGACAACAAGAAAAAGGATAGTTTGAAAGTAACATCAAGCCCACAAGAGAAAGGCATGACAAAGTTAATGTTGCCTGTGTAGCATCACAAGTGTAACTACAGTCAGCTTCAAGATGCCATCAAAGAAACATGCCATTTTTCTCTGCAAGACCCCAGCTTCATCCAGCACCACCCACGGGGTGGACAGTTGAGTTTTTTAAACAATTCATCACTACCTGGTTCTCACCTTGGAGTTCAACATATGACTCCTCTGCTCCACATACTGGCTTCATCAAAGCCCAGCTCTGTAGACAGATTGATAATTTCCTCCTGGATTTTCTCTAGCACTCATTGCAATATCCAAGTACTTCATTAGTAGTATGAAAATGATTTTTACAAGAGTTCTCACAAGGTGAAGTGATGGTCTTGTCCACTGCCAACATAGACTATGCACTTAGTGTCCCTATCTGTATGTGCATAGTCTAGAGAGCCTGAGAATCCATTTTCAGAGAACACATTTTCAGAGTACTTAGCACCAAATCTACTTCATACAGTTTGTGCTTTCAAGCAATATTTATAACTGTATTTGTCAGCATGCACACATGCTTGCCTTTCTGAAAACCAGATGCAAGTCACATACCAAGAAACAAAAAGAAAAACCTTCTATACTGGTGATGTTGAGTTGCTCCAAGTAGTAAGAAGGCTTGGTTCAATGTAATTAATGACACTGAAAAAATTCATATATTGTTGCATTTTTGTGGTTAAAGTGTATAAAAAGGTGGGAGTTGTGACTGAAGAATTCCTCATTTCTGGGGCCATTTATAAAAAGCCACTCTGCTAGCAGGGAATTTTATTATCTAAATATGAGTTCAGTCTGTAAAATCTCCTTCTATGGTAAAGAGAGATATTTTGTCTTCTTCATTATGTATTTTAATGAAATACAGAAATTTTTATCACCAAGACCTCCACCTCACTGTCAATGATGCAAAAGTTGGCCAAGGGGGTGACAGATTATTATGAAAGAAGAAAGTGGGGGAGAGATAGAGAAATATTACAGCTGCATGTCTGTTTCTTCAGGTCACCACACAAGAAAGGGATGAATGCATGCGATCATATCATTAAAGACTGCACTATTATGAACAGGCACAGAGAATTCTATGTTGGCGTTCCTGATTTTGTGATATAAATAATATTCCTTTATTTAATGACTTGCATGTAGCTTCATAGTATTAAAAAAAGCAACAAAGGAAAAAGCAAAATGGGAAGATGAATATGGCAGCTATAAGAAATGGGTGATTTAATTCAACCCACTGACCCTTTGAAAGCAAACAAAACACCTTGTAACCTCAGTAAATTATCATTTCCCATGACATTCAGGGCAGAAGATGACAGACAGCATATCAAGGGTTCACGGACAGTTGCTGATAAGAGGAAATTTTGCATGTTGAATCCCACCCCAGGATTTAAAGAGGAAATTTGCTTTAGTGAGAGCAAACTTGCTGCTTCTTCCACTAAAATGTGTATTTCCCATTCCATCTTTCCCCTTGTAATTTTGAAAATGCTTCATCTTCTCCACTACTATCTCCTCCTCCCAGACCTAATTGCTATTCCAACACTGCATTCCACAAACCTCTCATCTCAGACCCATTTTCTTTAACCAGTATCTATTAGCCATTAAATCTAAGCTCTTTGTCCTATTCCTTGTGGGAAGAATCTCCTTGCTCAGTTGTTCCCATCTTCTCTCTCAATATGTCTTTTTCTTAATCTTCAGTCATGCATGCCAGTCATTGTGCCCCATTTCTGATGATTCCCTGTCTCTCCCTCTAGGTTCTCTGACCAATCTCAGTATACTGAGCTTGGGCTGCTTTCTTCAGCTTCTTTTTATGGGGTCTTTTCTCCCTTCTGACAGGGCTCCCACTCTCCAACACACACTCAACTAAACAGAAATCTTCCCCCATCATTCTCGGCAGCAAACCCTGGACTAGCACAGGAAAAGTGGTGGAGGTGTCCTTCACACGATATTCAGAACAGCGAATTCTGTATGATCATCTTCAGTTTCCTCTTACTGTTTCCTTTACATTGTTAGCATTGCCTTTTCTTTGATGCAGCTGGCTCATAATAGTGATAGAATAAAACCACAGTCCTAAGGTCCACTTGCATGCTTAGCAGGAAGAAGATAATACCTGAGGAACAATTATCTCTGCAACTCTCACAGCTGCAGTTAAATGTATGGAAGATGAGAAATGCCATTTCATACAATGAGAGTCATGAAGTAGGATCCATCTCACCTAAGTCTAATGTACTCTTGTCTAGGCTCCTTCTATTGTTGGCTGAGAAATGATGCCTCCAGACTGTGATTTAGCCTATCTCAAAATGGAAGGACTCATCCTTTGAATGTACATCACTGACTACAGATCACCCAGTTAGACATTTACCTTTCAGAAAGATAAGGGTAGATAAGATGGCTCTACTATTCAACTTCTAGAAATATGGGGAATGCAAACTGTTTGTTCGCAGTTTTCTACAGAAGGTACTATTGTGCCATCCAGTAATAATAATAAAAATAATATCTGGCCTCAATAGTCAATTTACTTCTGCAACTGTTTGGTTTGATTTCATCTTTAAATAATACAAGTAGTCAAACTGAAGTTAACAAATTTCATTCTCTATTTCATTACAACAATCAAATACTGCAGAGAAGCTGGAAGAACAGTGAATAATTCGTGCTTTCAGATGATTCATCTAATATTTACTGGAAAAATTTAAGTCCCAGTGATACATGCAGTTTCTTAGGATAGACCTGATCACCTTCTCTCACTGCTTAGATAAGAAAGCCAGGGTAATGAGCACCGAAATTGGAATATCGGCCCTGAAACAGCAACCAAACAATATAATTTATCTTGATTGGTTGTTTTAATCAAATATACAGTCTACCATTTTATAAGAAAGGTAAGATAACACAGCCAAAACAATACAGCCATATTTTTCTAAAGCCTACAGGAGAACACCAAGCATTTTCAGCCTTATAATCTGTAAGACGACAATAGGTGCTTTATGAGATAGGTAGATGAACCCATTCCAAAATCAGTTCCCTGGGTCAGATGTCACACTTCAGAGATACCTCGCTATAGACATCTGACTGCCTGAGCTGCAAAGGCATTGAGTGTTGGTAAGACCACTTACATCAGTGAATCATTCAGAAATTTTCAGTTTCAAAACTCTACGGACTTTATCATCACTAAGCAACTGCAGTCATGATTGACTGACCTATAATGTGTTCAGCAACTGAATTTCCAAAACATGTATGTCGTAGTGAACAACTGGTACTAGTCTGTGCCTACATAGAAGACTGGAGATGCAAGGGATCTGGATCTCCACAAATGTTTTGCAGCTGGTACTTCTGAGACTTTAGTCTCTCTGTCTGTATCTGTTGGCTCTTTAGAATATAAGCTCTCCACAGCAGGAACTGTCTGTTATCAGACATATATCCACAAATGAGCAAAGTGAGGCCTCTCAGAATGGGTCCTTCAAAAGCACTGCAAAAATGTTTTGTTTTTTTTCAGGCTACACAATTTGAGTTTCTCAGAGAACTACCGGAGACCCCATATTTAAAAATCAGTTACCCAAAAAATATATGGTTTTTACCATTGCAAAAACAAATGGTGTATTGTTCATTCAGTGTGAAACATGGTGAGGTCTCAGTCATGTTGGAAGTACAACGGAAGTACAAGAAATTTTCCCATATCTAACTGGCATCACTAATGTTTTATGAAGTAATCTCTTGAGTGCAACACTCAGAATATTCACCCTTCCCTTCGAATTTTCATTTGAATGTGCCTTTCTTCACCACTGCAGAGGTAGCTTGCCTGGACAAAAAAAGATTGGGAACTTTCAAGCATTTCCCTCTACCTCTGCCACTGTTACTTCCAGTAACAATTGGGAAATATCACTTGAGTTGGTGGGAGCTGTCTGGTATCATTGGCATGATCAAATGGAAAACAAAAAGCACATGTACCCTATCTTGCTGAGAAGACTTGTTAAAAAAAAAATCCAGAATCCAGTGAAGATTGATGAACTGTACAGGGCAGTTAATTGTCACTGTTCCCGGATGAGTTATTAAAGCTGTGGAGTAATTAAATCACATCTTGTCTTTCTTCTTACACGGCCAGGACAATGTCCATGTTGGAGAAACGAGGGTAGAAATAAGAGAAAAAAAACTATAGATTGCTTTACTTGCAGAGCTTAAGACAGCATTGAAGCAGCCCCTGCTGGGATACAAAGTCATCTAAGAATTTTTATAAGTGTGGGTGTTTGTAAATAAGGCTAAGGGTAGCCTTAGAAGTTCAAGAAAAATTCTCAAGTATTTGTGCTTAGCTGGTATACATTTAGATTTTTTCTTTTGAATTTTAACTTCCATTGTCAAAATGTTTGATTTCCAATTTGGGAGAGGTTATATTTACCATTGAGGGATAATGAGTTTTAAAACAGTTACCATCGCTTAACAGCTAACCAAACTGGAGGGAAAATCAACCACAGAACAAAACTGGAGCAAGGGAATTGTTAAAAAAAAAATAGTTCTCCCTTACAAAGAGATCAGAGAACAGTTCTTTACTCAAACCAGATTTTAGATGCTTCCATCCGTGCACAGTACATATGGCTTGCATCTATTTTTTCTTTAAAACAGACCTACATTTCTTCCTGTTAGTAAACATATCAAGGCTTTTAGGAGAACTAACAACAGCAAAACTTTTCTTGCTTTTAATGTAGATTGAACATGGGTATTCTAAACAAGAAATAATTTCTCTGATCATATGCATAAGCTGAATGGTGTTCTAAGATCTAACAGGTAAAAAATCTGCCTTACATAAAAATTCATTCATTTTTTACACAGCTAGCATTTGAGGAGCTCTGTGTCTAGCACAAAAGTACTTAAACAAAACTGAATTTAACTTGACAAGAATACCTGCATTACCTCTTCCCCTCCTAGCTTACTTTCCCACCTTTCTCCTTATTCCACTTTTTTCTTTTATATGTGATCCCTTTCATACTTGCCTTTTTTCTCTAACAAAAAGTCACTGCTGAGTAAAATATAAAACGCTAGCACGGGAACAGATAATTCCTTCCCACTGCCCTATCAACCCTTCCTCTGCCATCCTGAAGGCAATATAGTCCCTCAGAAAGAAAAGTTAATAGCAATTTTAAGCAAAGCTAACAACTGAAACATTGCAGGTTTTCATGCTTCAGGCTTCCAACATAACAGAGCATTGTCCACCCGCTCCAACAACTGGCTCAAATGTATTTAATTTCCCTCCCAACTTTCTCAGTTTGGTATCAAATACAGGGCAGAATTTGACTGTACATGTAAGTGGATTCCTAGTCCAGATTGCTAGTAATTCTATTTGCCCATTTTGCACCCAGAGGGTGGTAAAAAATAAACAAGGGATCTGCATAGAAAAATGTGTAAAAACTGATTCAGCAGCTACATCTTGCTAATATTAACGATAAACCCAGCTGGCAGAAACCTAATAGCAAATGAGAGCATAGCTGAGATGTAGAGAGATAACAGGATCTGGGGGCAGCTTATGCAAATATAGGCAAAAAAAAAAAAGCTCTCTGCTGTCTGAAAACAGGGCACTGGGGGTGGGGTGAAGCACAGCAAAGAGGAAATCCTAGCTTAATCCCATGGGTTACTCAGCTCTGGATGTGGCACTAAGTTCCAGCAGCAATACAAGTCTGCAGTGGAAGACAAAATGGGTACGGGGGAAGACAAATCTATAAAAGAGATGTTTAAATGCTCTATAAATAAACTTCAAAAACTATAGACACAACAGAAAAATATGGCACAATGATGGCATGCAGCATTATCTTGGTGACAACTGTACAGTGCAACGAGCTTGGAAACGGCCAAAACAATTACAAGCCAGTAATTTTGAACAAAAAGATCTGATGTATCCACCCAGCTCTGACAGACTAGTTATTTGATATTAATTGGGCTCTGCTAACAGCATGGCAAGAAGAGGGGCTACAGACAGCAGTCATTTATCTAATCTTAACATTTTAACAGATCTTCGTTATCACAGCTTGGCATCAATACTGTACTCTGGAAAGCACCATACCCTGAAAGCCTCTCACTCTGGCATTTCCACAGTTGCTACTATGCCAATCACAATGACTTTCTCTGAAGCATCCAAATTTCCCAGCAAAAGGCACATACGAAATAATGACAAGCCAGAAGCTCTCTCATTAACAGCCTTTTTCTTCGGTCCATCCATCCATCCCACCAAATTAAGAGCATGAAGTGCATTGTTTCAGCCTTTGTCCATACCTTCTCTTTTCCATGGTCAAACTGCCCAGACATCACTGCACACAAAAGCATCACAACAGTATCTTTTTTTTTTCATGGATACCATGCCTCTCTTGACAGAAACATCAAAAAAACAAGGTTTCTTCCCTCTCAGAATCAATACACAAACAAGGCAAGTCTTAGCAAGTCGTAGCAGATTTGCATGCAAGTGTATATCATAGATGTTATCTCTCTTGACATTTCACTTACAGCCTTCAAGTCAGGGGTCTTGTCCATAAAATAAGCATTTCTTTCAATATAGATGACCACTCACAAGTATGTAGTGGCAAGAAGAGCAGCTGAGCTGTGTCTACACACCATTTGGAAGGGCCCTGGTTAAACCACTTGTGCTTTTCTTGAATTCATTTCTAGAAATATCTGGCCATCTGCCCCCAAGGTCTCTAGCAGGAGGCAGAGTGCAAGCAGACCAGTGACAACATGCACTGGAATGTCTCACTGCAATAAACTGCCCAAATCAGACATAGAAGGATGGTTTACAGCAGCCCATTGAAATAAAAGCATGACTGGCCAGTAACAGAAAACAGCAGGTCTTATGCTGCTGGCCTCCATTAGCTCTCAGGATCCAATCACATCATTGCTTATAAACTCTTCTCAGTAAGAAGTTGCAACTTAGACAGTAAGAGACGGGGTAGGCAGGGTTCAAGACAGGGCTTCTTTAAAGTCCCTGACAGTTATCCCTCATTAGTAGAGATGATAATTTCTTGGAATCAAGAAGACAAAATTTGAGGCTAAAGGAAGAGCAAGTTTAGTGTCACAGCATCCAGAAGGACGTGACTTTGAAGTGTTTCTTCTTTGAAGTATGAGGAGTAATGTCAGAAATATAAGATTCTTGTGAATGAAATTAAGCAACAAGGAAAAAAGTCAAAATACCCCTAGCATTCCTGAAGCTTGCCAATAAGCAAGAAACCGCAGCTAGGCTAGGCTACATATACTCCCAGTCATGATACTGTAATGCCTCAACCAACACAAGACATACTGAGGAAGAGTTTTAACTAATACTATCCCATAAACTCCCCTTTCTTTCTCCTCTATGTCCCTTCAATTGCTTGCATGAACAGAAACACAAAAGAGCAAACTAGAGAATATGATTTCAGTCCATCATATCTGCTGCCAGGATCAGATTTCCAGGACAATAAATCACCTGGCTATGGATACAGAAAGTTCACATATTATCCAAGTTCACTTTAATGACGACTTTTCCTTTCTACAGCAAAGTCTCAGTACTGAGGATCTGTCAAACAACAGCACCTCATTCTGCAAGGCCTCTAGAATTTCCCAGTAAGACACTGTCAGCTCCAGTGACACCCTTAAAGGACATTAGCAACACCAGCCAGTCCCCAGGGTTCCAGGATTTGGAACAGTGCACACCAAGGCAAAGAGATGATGATATCAGTGACAGAGCTGGAAGTACACTCCAGCATCTGCAGCTTGTCACAACCACACCCAAAACACTCATCATCTTCAAACTTCAAGAGTCCCTGTGGTCAAAAAATCTTCCTCTCAGTCATGGCAGTGAAAATTGTTGAACTAAGTCCCACACCTTTTAGCTAGCTAGTAACCAAAGAAAACCCCTCAATCCAAACGATCAGTGTTTACTCAGTGTGACGCTCTTTACTCAGTCTTTACTCCATTTATGATCAGTGTTTACTCTGTGTGAACTTGTGTATTTCTCTGACACATACTAGTCTGATATACTGGGTCAATATTAGCTCAGAGCAGCCGACATTAAGTGCCAACCACTCTTGCATCAATTTTTATCCAGTCAGATGGAGTTGTTTTATCCAAAATCCAAATGCTTTGTTTTATACCTTTCTTGTACAAATTGTTAAAGTCTTTGCACTGTTAAGCATCTGGCAAAAGTTGATTACGCACCATTAAATCTCTTCTTGCACAGGAGCATAAGTGGGTTCAGGGCAGCTATTAACATATGCCAAGGTAAAACAGCATCATCCAGTAATACCTCCATTTGAAAAAAACATCTTAAACATTGAAAAACACAAAGAAAACACATCTCTTTCTGTTTAATATTATACCTCTTCATTTAACATCTGTGCTGTTATTCTTTCACTAACAGAACTTCCCCACCTTCTTGGGTAAAGACAAAATGTGCAGCCTGCTCTTTTAGAAGAGAAAGTTTTCAGCAAGTCTTGTGTTTAACACAGTAAGCACCATCTAGGTGACGGCCAAAGAAAGTACATTTGATTTATCCAGGCCAGAGAGTTGCCCCAGAGTATTAAAAAATCTCCAAAGTATTCACATCCCCAGAAATCATTCAAGTAAAAAAGGAAATACAGCAGGGCGCCTCAAACTTCTTATGAGGTTGTGCAGAACTTAGTCATTAGATTGGCTTAGAATCTAACATTTTTAATATTTACATCACATATACTGACAGCAACTACAGAAATTACCTGTCCAAAAAGAGTAACTACATGCACCTTCTAACCATGCCTAATGCATTTCAGCAGCTTTAAGAAAGCCAAAGAGCCACTGTTACATGACCAGGCAGCACAGCAGCAGCACAGACAGAGCTGGTCAGCAGGTCAATAGTGGTGCATCAGAATTTCCTGGAAATAATCCGGTATGGACTAACAAAATACTTACAGACCTGTGCATTTAAACACAGGCAACAAGTCACACTCAAGTTATCACACACACATGGGTATAACTTTCTCCAGACCATTAAAGGTTCAGTGGAGAGTGAACACTCCAAATCTTTCACAGATTTCAGCATGGGGAAATCATTAGAATCTGTATTACAATGTTATGAGTACTGATAGGCAGCATACACAATGCAAACGATAAATGTGATCCTGTCTACTCAAGTTAGTGAAATATGATTAAATATGTTGGAGGATTCCAATGGATTCCACAGAAGTCTTCAGCTTACTGGCTTCCCAAAGGTATGCTAACAAGCACAAGCAGCTTATCAAATCCTTGCTAGTATCTCATAGTGTTCCACATGTCATTATTCCCCTTTTTGCGACAAAAACCTCAGGCTGTTCTTTCCCACTTTCATATCATCCAGGCTGCAGATGGTAGCTGTGGGAAAAACTTAAACTATGAAAATAAAGAAAATGGTGTTTTCCTTTATTTCCTGGATTTTGATCACTTTCGGCAAGCTGAAAGAAGAAACACTGTCCTGTGTCTGAAACTATCCCAAACATACAACATAACCTCTCCAAAAACACTCAAATATCAGTCTGAAGAAACTATTTTCATGTTTTGTTCTGAGTATCAGACTAAGTACTGACCTTTTACTGTGAGGTTGTATTGTTCCTAGAAATGTGACAACACAAATCAGAGACGATATTCTCTTGCAGCTTTTATACCACAGAATACAACACATTTAGACAGATGCACATTTTAGTTAATTATATTGTGTTCATCATCACATTCAAAGAATCTGGTGGTAACAGTTGATGAAGTGTAACATATTTGTTCTACATAATTTCTGTTTATAAACCACACGGAACACATCCCTGCTTCCAGGCACTCAGCAGCACCAGCCCTACTCAGTAGTGCTCAGCTCGGTCATTTCAGCTTTCACAGAGCTCTTTGTAGTGCTAGTTCCCATCACTGCAACTGCAGACAACACCTGCCATACTGATGCATCATTAAGATGACCTGCTCAACAGGTCACATTCCTCCCTGAGATCTTCAGAACTAACAACTTTTCAGCTGACTTAGCTCAAACCAGCCTCCAGGATGGCTGCAGAATGAGAGAGAAAAGGTGCTTGACACCTGGACCTGGGCTTCAAGAAAACACTTATTTTATATTGGGCATATTTCTGTTAGCTTTTCCCAATTCTTACAGGCAGGACACTTTTGCGACAGGAATTAACAACTCCCCCCTCAGCTTTATCTGGAAAATAGGAATCAATTAGTACATCAAAATAAATGACAATGAAAACATAGCAGCAGGCAGAGTATAGGTGAGGGAAATGACAATTATGAAATAATCTCTCTTTGGACCTTCGAACACATTCTGTCAAACTTTTTGCCAAACTTTGTGGCATCCATATCACCTGTCAGAGTATAGCCCCTTCACAGTCATGAGAACAATATCTGAGCATTGCTGACCAGTATATACAAGACTAATCAAAGACTAACAAACCTTGGCAGAACTTTATTTAAGAAATTCACTTTTCTTTACATCAACATTTGGCATTGAAGTAAACATTTATTAAAAGAGGAACAGTTTTCTCTGGGCATACACACTATAAATAAGCGAACACAGAACACCAACAGATACTGTTTGCTTGCTGCAAACTTGTCAATAGTAAAATCTGTCTCACACTCATTTCTAAACCAAGTTTGAATGCTCACATCTTGCAAACATCATATGTCTATGGAGAACTGCAGTGCCTGTATGCACAACCACTTATGTGATGTGATTCACAGATTTTTCTGTGTTTTGTGTATGTTGGCATATCTTGAGGGCATGCTCAGTCTAGTGTGTTGCCTGTTTTTCATTAAATTGGAAGACCTTTTAAAACAATAAATACAGGTTTTCATCAGAGCCCTAAGACATCCATTCATCACCTTATCTTGTCCCAAACAGTTTTTGAAGAGACATGTAATAAAAGTATTCTCATTTTGCCAATTGCATAAAGTATTTAGGGATGGTGAATGAACAGAAATAAAATCTAGTTACATGCTTTCTACATTTAAATGGACGAGCAATGCTGTCTCTTTCATTCCCTCCATCCTGCAGCAACCAGTCACTTCACTAATTCAGTGCTTGAGATTCTCATTAAAACTAAAATATATAGGTAGCAGAGAAAGGGAAACTTTGACAGATCTCCAGCCAATCTGAAGAAAACTAGAATTGCTATTTCCATATATAAGCACAGATGAAGAGCAGCTCTAGAAAGCTCTAGGAATACAGAAGGTAGTAAATTCTGCTCCAATTCCATCAAGCCATAAGTAAAGCATCATGGATGGGTAGTGCTGAAATCAAGTAAATTTATGCTGCCAAAGCAGTAACCCAAGATAGGCAGCCAGGCTGAAAGATGTGAGGAAAATCGTGCATGACAACCTAAAAACAAAGGTAACTGAGGGGAGGGTTGTAGGGAAGACTGTGTGACAAAGTAAACACTGGCCTCAGAAGTGCAGGGAAGTTTTAAACGGGGTCAACTTAAGAAATGGGCAGAAAAATAAGAGAGAATGAAAAAAAAAATTGAAATTAGCATATGATAAGACCAAAAAATAATTGAGAGCAAACAAGGTGTAAACAACAGGAACCTGGCAAAGATAAATACTTAGCAAGGAGATAAGAATATCAGTACAGAAAGGTAACTTGAGAAAACTAAGTAAGGAAGGGAAGCAAACTGAAGAGGAGGTAAAGGCAGGAGAAGAAATAGAAATGGCCACTCTTGCCACAGCATACACAAACAGAATTCCAGTTCCAAATTCTGGCAAATTCAGCAACTTCTTGCATTGTTTTTCCTTCTCTCCCACTTATGCAGCCTTATCTTCTTTTCCTGAAGCAGGGCATGATCCTGCACCAGTAACAACTCCTGTCATTCTCCCCTGGGCAATTCTACCAGGAACTGTGCAACTAAGAAGCCAATGACAGCTGATTTATGCTGGTTTTGTAAATACCACTCTACTTCCATGTTTACCACTACATACTCCACCACTCATCACTTGTAGACTTGTAGACTTAAAATAATGAGAACGCTGGTGACTCTCAAAATACTTTCAAACTGAGGTTTCCTGTTGTGAGAATCATCACTTGGGGCCTGACTGAAGATTGCCACCAAACTGTGGGAGAAGTTTTTTTTGTTTCAGGTTTGTTTGGCTTTCTTAAGGAAAAAAAATTATACAGGCCACTTCTTATACATGAGGTTGTTTCAGCAGAATGTCTGGATTTCAGCTCAAGCTGTGATCTCACCATCTCCTCCAACTTAAAACCACTCATAACAGACTGTTTTTCTAACTCTCACCATCCTAACCAAAACATGTGACATCACTCTTTCTATAGGTGTAAAAATGCCATCTCTCTTTTCCACACACAGTATTGAATTACTTCATTAATCAGAAGGAAACTCAGAGTTTGAGAAGCAGGGCTAGAAACTGGGGTTCAGTATGTTAAAGGAACAGTATGTTGGTTTGTCATTAAAATGTCTCTTTTTTTTCAGAAGTGGATCTCTGTTGTATGTTTTTCTCTACTTGGTGATTTTCTGTTTGTTTCTCTCTATCCTAGTTCTGCTACCCTATTGTCTTTTCTATTTAGCGTTTGATTTACCACAGATGTCCTTTCCCAAAAAAATGCTCATTCATTTTTCTTTTTTTTCATTTTAAGCTTATGACTGTCTTCCTCCACCCACTTGATCTATTTCTCCTAGTTATTTAACACTTATTTTTAGCTTTGTTTTGGACGTCTTACCTTCTATCTATCATGATGTAAAAAACGCATTTCTCCTTTTTTTTTCTTTTTTTAATCCAGATATCTTTTCCCTTACCCTGTTGGAATGTCTCCTTGTTTTTTGATCTACCATCTTTCACCACCTCCCTTTTTTATTTTCCAACACCCCATAGCCCAGTCTTCCCACTCCAGGACTGAATCGCACGTCCAGCAGAGTGCAAAGCATAGGCAAGGAAAGATGAGCCAAAGCAGGAAGCAAATAAATACAGCCCTGACTTAAATTCCAATGGTCAAAACTGGACTGATGCCCCCACCAGCTGGTGGGAGTCCACTCCCTTTTCTGAAGAAGAGGAGCAGACACCTGGCTGAAATGGCACCCAAGCTTGTGAGCCCCTGCTGCCTTTGCTGTCTTAGGTGTGGGTGTGCACAGGCCCTACCTCCTGCACCACTCCTATGGCACAGTAGGTCCCTCCCCATTTCTCCTCCCTAGCCCTGGCAGAAGGAATAGCTACAGCATTAGCCCTGCTCTGAGCAAGGCCAGTTTGATCTAGGCTGCTGGCTCTGCCAGCACCTCCAGCTCTGATATCTGCTGACTATTACCACAGAGACAACACACCATGGAGGCAAAAGGCATGGGAGGAGAGAGCAGCAGGAGCTCAGAGCAGTCTTTCATGGGGATGCAGTCAGCACACCACCCTCTGCTTCCCACTCCTCCACTCCCAGGCAGCAGGGAGTGAGAGCCTAAAGAGATCCTCCCTCCTGTAGGCAGCTAGTGGAAACTACTGCAAACTGTTCTATTGTCCCAACTCCTCTCCCGCTCCTCCTCCTCCTCCTTTTGCAAGGGTGCCTAAGGAAAGGAAAAAGATGTCATTTTTCTGGTAAACTGAAGCTGCATGATACATGGCTTTAGATTAACAGCAAAGTCCTCCAGGAAGCAGGACAACAGGCCTCATGCTCATCAAGGTACCAGCTTAAACATCTACATCCAACAGCCCTCTGTATGCAAACTTCTTCCTAAACAATAGACAATTAAGAGTAAGATATATAATCGTCCCTTTAACATTCTCTGAAAGAATAAAGACCTAAGTCACAGAGTGAGTTGATCAGATTGCCACTGGTTTGGCCCTCAGCTCTTGCTCCCTACAAAATGAGGCTGCCTCGTTTTAGCCGTAATAGACAGCTTAATATTTAACACCAATTTTTTTAAGAAAATCTGGTGAGTGTAAGAGTTCCTTTTATTACTCATAAGCAATGAAGGAACACCATTTACAGGCTCTGTAAAGCTGTGCTCTGTGACTGAAAGGCAGGGTGGAGGTGATTACAGTCAAGGCAAATCACAATTGCTACTTAAAAATTTAAGGATCCTACCTCATGCTCAAACAGTCCTGGGAAGACCTCACAAAGCACTTCCAAAGGGTAATGGACGAAGTGCTATGAACTAAACACTGCAAACTTGTTTACTCTCTCTTAAAACCAATGTAAACCAAGAGGAGCCATTCAGAGAAGCAACACCAAGATAAAACTGATCCAAGCCTCTGAAGGAGCACTGCCCTGGGGAGATGAGTTTTCCCCTCTGCCAGGCTGGCTTATAATCAATGAGTGTCATTGTTCTCACTGCTGACTTGTGACTTCAGTGACTCTTATCTCATGAAGTTTCATGAGCAAAAATTACCCTCTGTATAAAAAAGCCTTCCTCGGGCATGCTATCACTGATTTAGTTGCTAAGCCAATCTTAGCTAGTCTGCAAACACTAGTAGCTCCCTATTGGCACCCAAGCTGACCTTTACTGTGTTACAGCACAATGCCTCATACCTTGATATAATAGCATTGCCTGCTTGATTTCAGCTCTCACACATTACTGTTTACTGGTTTGTTTTCATGTCTGGAGACCAAGATCCCTTGTTAGGAAATTAAGAAAATATCATTAAAAATGCTTTGTCACTGACAAATGGAGCTGTAGCAGTGCTGTAAGAAACCAGATGGAAATTTAGTTCATGATTCCAGTAAAAATGTCCATGAAACGGAACAAGAAACTCCTCAAAGACCAGAGGAGCACATATTGTTCCAAAATTTCAGGGCTTATCAGGACCAAATAAAATCTGGAACCTATACAGCAATGAGCTGGTTAGCCTCTTCATTCCATACCAAAATGGTTCTTCTCTAGACATAGAGTCTATATATACAATAGTCAAAGACTTCTTTTTCCTGGTGCTCTGGTGATTCCTGCAGAACTGGAAGAGACTGGCAAAAAAAAAATCAGAAAATGTTTATACTAGTTTCCTGATAAATACAAAACTGGCATTATTTTGGTATTAACTTGCCAATGTAATTATAGCGATACCAGGAGCTCAAGTGAACATGGCTGGCAAAGTTTTCCAAATTGAATACTTTAATACCACCATCCCCACTGGAGATACCATTGAGAATTTAGGGGTGTTGCACACCAAGTAAAATCATGCAATCTGCCTTTTTAGTTCAAACATTAAGCCTGGTTTGTATTTCTTTACAATCCACCTGCAGCAAACAGTTTGGTGCAGGTAAGAAGACATAATTTTGTTCAGAAGAAGAGCCTAATGACCGAGTCTGGGAAGGTGTCAAGTGTTCATCATCAAGTGCTCTTGAGTTTAGGTGGTGTTTTTTCCCCCCTGTGTTAAAAAGGAGACAAAAAACTCCATGCTGAGTATTTTCAGTGCAGTGACCATTATGAAGTTTGAAGTGAAGGATCAACAGGCTGTTTGCACTGACATGGGTTGTGCTGCAGAAAACTCACCAATTGCTTAGAAAGCAGAGTTTAGAAAAGACAAAATTGTAATCCCACAGTAAATTCCTGCCAATGCATAAATACTGGACAATCTTCCTTGCTCCTCTCATCCTCACAGTCCAAATGTGTGCTCCACACTTCACTGAAAGCAGACCCTATGCCCTTAATCCCACAATTCCATCCTGTGACAGACTGACTCCTGACCTCTTTTATTACCATGTTCCTTTAAAAAATGAAAATGATACACAAGAGACACAAATGAAGTAAATCCTTACATCAAGGAAGAACATTCCTGTAATGTGAAGTCTAAGGTTTTGTGGAACTCAGTTTAAATCAGCCTAATGTTACAATATCCCTAGCATTTTGGCTTCTATCAAAATGCACATAGTCAAATTATTAAAAAAAATAATCCAGAAAGATCAAGATATCAATAAGAAAAATACGAAAAAAATAGCAATCACACTAAATGAAATCTGACTTCTGTAGAACAACTATTTTTCTTGGAACAAACTCACCCATCACACCAGAGGAAAGCAGCTTAGGCTCATTATGATGGAACATTAGTAAAAGCAAAATTTACTTTCCATGCCTCTTTATGCGAGTTACAAACTTTGAAAAAGAGATTTAATAACTAAATAAACTGATTATTTAACCTGTGAGCAATCTATGCATACACTTAGATTTACAGACCTAAGTAACCCAATTCCTAGTAGCGTGTGTGTTTAAGGACACACATTACCTTGAGTGTTAGAATATTTTACTTATAGCAGTACAAACCAAAACCCAAGGGAACCACGACTGTACAATGCAGCTGTATCTACGAGTTGAGAATTACTGTAATCAGCGGAAATAGAAACCCAGAGTTTCTTTAATATCACAAATTTGCTCAGCAAAGAAAGTTAACTAGAGACAGGTAAAATTGTTTTCTACTCAGTAACACAGGATAAATGGGAAAGAGACTGATCCTGGACATTAACTATATTCAGTCATCCAAGTATTACAGTTCCTTGCTAGCAGTCTGCTAGAACCATAACCAAGTCAGGTTTTATCAGTATGGGAATGCACAGACCAGGCCTTCAGATATTAAATATTTCTCTGATGGTGTGGAGAATTAAAAAAAAATATTAGAAGGAAAGAGGAGAGGGAAAGGGAGAGGCAGAGAGAGCCTGTGTGTGTATGGAAGGAATGTGAGCTCACTGTACAACAGCACTAAATATTTTATCTTTGAACCAAGTTGCTACAAAAGAGTCCTGATTAACATTTCATTGCAAAAGATGCACCGCTATACTAACAGCCTTAAAAATCTACATTTAAATGGAATACAAAAAAAAATGTTATTCAAAAGCATTCTCCAGGCATTCCCTTTTAAAAGCAGTAGGTTAAAGGTTTGATTTATATAGACTTTAAAGAGGTTATACACTACCTTTGTCACATCACAGTTTAACTGTGTAGTTTCACCTCAGCTTTACATTTATGAACTGGATGAAGACAATACCATTTCTGATGTGCAAATTCAAACTTTTTTATTTTTTATTATTTGTCTGTTAGAAATTCCTTTTGGTACATATAAATGCTAACATCTAGCCTTTGAGGTGTTACTCTTTTACTCTTTCTTTTTTTTCTTTCCACTTATTTCCCTGAAAAACTAACATATGCTACAGGTTTTAATTTTATTTTACAGAAAATAGCACATGAAAGCATTGCTGGAATATTTATTAGATTCATCTGTTATCGTTTTGTTACATGATCTGCAAAGAAGAAAAAAATATCCTCATGGTTATACCAGAAGAGCATGGTTGGTGCACCACGACTGGTGCAATGTGGACTGGTAGTTCTGTAATGGACCCTACACCACAAACGTGGCTTTACCATATTTCAGTGTGTTAAGTGTTTGCACAAGCAATGCTGTTTGCATTATGTAAGGACTCTGTTGTGCATCACCTATAGATCAGTAATTCTCGCTCCATGCAAAATCCAACTAAGCTAAGGACAAGCAATAAAGATAAAACTCAACACTTGTTAATCAGTTGTTCAATAGTGAACCACAGCACTGAAGGGACTTGCATGGCTGCCAGCCTCCTTGGGATGCCAAACTGGGGGCCCAGCTTCCCATCTTCCCCCAGTGTTTACACAGGGAGCTGGTGAGAGATACTAAGCAAAGGCACCGAGCCACAGGACAGAAGCCAATACTCTAATAAATGCAGAACACATCACAACCTAAATATGTTAGTGTAAATGTTGAATGACTCCTAATTATTTATAATCAGCAGTCATTAGGAGTCATGCTTTTCCCCCTTGATTCCTTCAGCAGAGAGGAGGCAAGCGTGAAAAATGGGTTAGCAGCCTTTCTGTGGGCCAATTGCTCCTGTTCTCAGAGGGACTCAGCCAAAGCCCATTAGGAGGGTACTGACCTCAATCTGCTGTGGATCAGTCCCTGAACGCCACAGAAGTCTCTAGATTCCAAAAAGGTTATGCTCCTCCTGGCTTTAAAGGCAGAGGGAGAAGAATTGAGAAGCCTTATGCTACAGTCTCTTTCCCAGAAGATTTTTAAGCATCCCATGAGATGCAGTCAGAGGTCAAAGAGTGCATAACACCCCCTCACACAACCCACTTACCTCCCACAGACTTGCAAAGTGGGGGGCACCTTCTGCAGAAATTAAAGGAGGCAGGAGTTCTGCAATGATGCAGAAACTCAAAGGAATGCCAGGTGTGCCCAGCATTGATGTGCCACTGCAGTGCACATTGGTACCTGCAGATTGCCTGCTCCCACCCTGTACAGAGAACCTGGCTGCATAGATGTGCTCAGGTGGATACTCCAAAGGAAATGGTGATATAACACCAAAAAAACCCACATTTTTTAAGCATTCTTCAGCATTCAGACAAAATAATCATTTTACATATCCTACCTCATATCAGACCTTTGTTATCCTCAGTGAAACTTGTTTCCTGGGAGGGTCTCTTACACAGAACAAATGCAGTCCATATGTAAAGCCTAATTAATAGCCAAATTCTCTCTCCCATCATTCTCACCAACAAAATAAAACTTCTGACCAAAAGTTCAATAATGCCAACTGGAATATATATTCTTTGATGGTGTTGGAAGATCCTAAAGGAGAAACACCTGACAAGCTATTTGTAACTTTTGTGAAACATTAGATAGTCACAGTGCAACATGTTCTAAATAGATTATCTGGTCGTACAGAGCTGCTGAAAAACAGGATTTGTGTTTCCAGCTACTGTCCACAAGCTCATAATCACAATGCTCCTAAAACTCCAGGAATCTGCACTGTAGGATACTTGATGACATAGCAAATTACTCTTCCATTGATACAGCAGTAGCAGCTCTCAGAAAAAACTCTGGCATTTACTCCCTGAGAAGTAAATATTGACTTAACAGCATCTAGCAGAGCATATGCAAAAGCCATACGAATGATTGCTTCTGCCAGTGCAGACTCACATGTTCAGAATCACACCTGCCACTTTATTCTAAATCGTTGAACCATGTAAATCATGAGAGAGAAGCCTCCTCTTACAACTCTCATTGAAAAGAAGCCAAGAGACTCTCTTCCAATTTCATCCAACCCATAACTCTATTCTTAGATGGGCATTTTACATGCAACATCCCAGTCCTGCCTACATATAAATGACTCCAGGGGAGCAGCCTGAGCAACACCCATCGGCATCCAAAGATCATTTGCCATTATGTGGATCTGGGATTTTTAGGTCAACTTCTTATCTTTAAGCAACCACTGTTTCAAAACAATTTTACAGTAAAAGGTTGTATTAGGACAGTTTGGAAAGCCCTACACAACGAAGTTTCCTCCACTCAGCTCAATGGACTTCAGGCAAGGAACAAAAGGGACTTCTCCAAGAACAGGAATGGACCCCGCTAGTTAGGCAGACAGTAAGGAATTAAGGTAACATAAATGACTGCAATACAAGTCCATGAGGTGACCTGTATCACCTCAGCTCAGTGACCACTGTCATTATCCAACCCACTTCCCAGCCTCAACAGATCTGCTCCACTGTAGGTCTTGCTTGCTCTGCCAGGAAAGCATCTCTGCTCTGCCCAAGAGGACCTTCATGTTAAATGACTGTGGATCACAAATACCCTAACAGGTTTATTTTTATTCTGAAATGTGTTTTAGATGTATTGTCCTTGTCACTCAAAGCTTCTCAAGAGTCCTCAGGGCATTCCAACCCTCAACAAGAACTGTAAAATGCAAATAAGTAGCATCATCAGACTTAGTACCAATAGCAAGGGTTTATTGCCATGCTGAGGGCAGTTCTTGATATAAAATTAGGCCAGTAGATAATGAAGCTAGATTACTCCCTACTGGCACAGAATTTTGAGAGCATGACTTCATGCTTCTGCATGAAATAACCCAAACAGAAGAATGAAGTGATAAATTGGGACATATATAGCTGCACCCAACGGGCTCATTTGCAGGTTCCAGAATGAAAAGTGCATTCATAAAAGAAAGGGCTCTGCCTCCACAAACAGATACTTCCCAGTGCTACCACCATGGCAAAGACATGAAGACGCAGTCTGCAGTGCTTAGACATTCCAATTGTCTCATCTGCACTAATGGTGACTTAACAATACTGGTCTCAAATGGGAAACTCACTAATTTCTGTTTGACATCAACAGCTATCCAATGGAGTAAGGACAAGGCTTCAAATCCCATCTTAACTACAGCAGAGCCAAGAGCTGAACAAACATCTACAGAGATAAAACACCATCATATAAACAAGTTGTGATGGCTTGTTTCTTGAAATCCAACAAGGCAGTCTAATAAAGGAGTCACACATCCTTAATTATGCTGGCTCCAAAACAAGTTTTACTATCATTAAAGCAATTCCAAAAACATGGCAGTTGCAAAATAATGTATAAATCAACCAAAACTGCTTCTTGCAATTAATGTACATTGCATGCTATTTTCAGATGATAGTAAAGTAGAGAGGGATAGGACACTGATTTTTTGTTAACCCCAGAAAGAAGAAACATCATCACCACCACTACCACTCATCTACTTCTGTCATCCCAGAGCTAAAGGGAACTGGTTATATCCTGATATAACAAGTTACAAAATAGTCTTCCCCAGAGAATACAGGCAAGCTTATATAACCAGCAGTGAAACTGGGCAACTTTCCAGAAAATTTATTGAACTGCCAGCAGTCTCCCATTTCAAGGTAGCTGGAAAAGCTAAACTGCTGAATAAAGTAATTTGATCCACATCCCATCCATTTTAATAAATAGAAAAGAACAGACACTTATTATGTTTGCTAATTTTTATTTCCTAAAACACTGAAAGGTAAAACATCTTCCTCTCTTCATGGGCCTTCATGGTCTCTTTTAGTTTAAGACACTCAAAAGCATTTGCAGCACTGAACAAGAAGAAATATGTGTTTATGGATAGAAGTTGAGATTTTTTTTTTTAAACACAGAAATATTGTACCACATTCCAAATTAAAGAAAAAAAGGGTGAATTTTTTTTCACGAAAGCACTGTAAATTTCTAAGTGGAATTTTCTTGTCCCTTTCTATCACCCTTTATCTCTCCCTTTCTGTTCCACTTCTTGAAGTCTACTAGGATCGCATGTTGGCAGCCACATGAGCCAACTTCACAGTCTTTGCTGACCACTAAAGAGAAAATTTACACTGGACAGACCTATCCCTAGAGGGGAAAAATTGAAGGAGACAGGTAACAGCTTGCAACATCTTTATTTTTATTAAACATTTTTATGTCTCATTTTTCAGGTTGGACACTGATTCTGTCTGAACTCCAAAAGAAGTAAAAGAAAAGTCTATAAACTGAAGGGACACAAAATCAGGAAACTGATTTTCAGTGAGATCATTTCATACCTCCTCATGGCTTATGTTTACTCTAGTTAACATCCACCTAACTTCAAGGACTCTTTACATTTTGAAGAACTGACTGTTGCTAAGTTCTGAATGCTCTCCCTTTCAACTATAGCTTGATAGGCTGCAATGTACACACAGTGCCCTCTGCAACTCCTCCAGCAGAACCTAGGAAAAGTAATTTCACTGCTCTCTTTATTGCTAAACAAAATATAAGCCCAACATAATAAGGGGTTTTACTCAGACTCCTCTAATTTTCTCATTGTTTAGGTATGTTCCACATTAAAGTAAGCTCAATCCTGCAGCACAGGGGACTTCCACTACCAGACTGCCAAGGATTTGGTTTCCACAGCAGCCAAGACTCCTGGAAATCCAGAAGCACCTGCACAAGGCAATACTATGTGCAGCCAGACCACACCTGAGACTTTGCAGCTATCAGGGATGCCCATGACATCCCCACCAAGCACACACTCAGGATACAACTCCACCTGCACAGAGGCCTGGCCAGTAAGTCTGACTTCTCTGGGATGTCAAAAAGCTAGAAGAAAATGTTGTGCCAACCTGAACCATTCTTTTGTTGGGCAGAGGTTCTGTCATCTCCTCCCAAAGAAGTGAAGAGGCTACACTTCTCAAAGGGCAAGCGAAATCTAGCACAATATGTCTGTGCAAATGCAAGCAAAAAGCAGCAGCCCAAATTGTGTTCACCCACACAAACAAAGAACTCTGCTGCCCTTCCTTCACGTCTAAAATTTGTGTCTAAAGGCATCATTTTGCTCCATAATTAAGGAGTCTGAAATACGATATTTTTCTCAGATTCACCTGTTAGTACACTTAAGTTTTTCTAAATCAATTATTCTGCACCTAGCTGTAAGATCTTACATTCCTGCAGTTAAAGCACTGGTTCCATGAACAACTATGACTTCTGTCTAACAATGCTAAAATACTGATTTTTGACAGGTTCTAAGTCCAACATGACAACCAAAATTTCACCAGAAATTTGCTGAAATGAGAGCACCACAGAGGAGCACAGAGCTTGCTCTTTCATTCTTTTCTTTCTTTTCTTTTTCCTCTTTCCTTCTTTTACTCTTCAAATACCTGGTGAAACTTTTGATATCTCTGCCCAAAGTTCTTATTCACTTATAGACATAATTATTATTTTTTTTAGGAGTAGGCTTATTTTTAGCATCTCCTTCAGCCTTGAAGATAAATGTAGCAATAATTACAGTCCTTTGAAATATTTTATTACTTGAGATATTTTGGTATCATTCATACTAAGGTTATTTCTCAGAGGAAAAAAATAATTTCTTGGTGCCAAAGAAAACGTATGCAAGCCTTAAATTCTGATTTAAATTTGAAGGCTGAAGAAAAGGTCTTTGGGAATTTAAACAGCAAAATGAACCTACCTCCCCCTATTCTCTGAACAATCAAAAGAAAATGTTCAAAGCTGAGGACAGGACTTTTAAAATTATTTCCACTCTTTTATATGTAACATTATCCTCTACCATATCAGCAAACAAAATGGTGTCTTGGAACAGATATTGTAAGCTCAGGGTGACTGTCAGAAGATGCTAATGCACCTTGAATTAAAAATACAAAATAAAACCTATACTTATATTTTTCTTTGACCAATACTTTAGAAAACTTGGCACTTGACTTCGACTGAAATGAATGTTGGAAATTAAGTTGGTAGAAATCCCGTGAATGATTCCAGATCCCTGCTTTTTTGGCAGGGACACCGTAATCCTGTACCCATCCCAGTGTTTGAAAAGTACTAATGTCCATTCACTCAAACTCTTCAGCCAAATGTCTCTGAAGAATAATTCATCATACACCTTCAGAAAAGCAGTTTACAATAATGTTCAGAAAGCAGCTTACAAGTCTGGCATTTCTCTAAGCAAAATTGTGCTGTTTTCAATTCTGCTGAAAAAAAACTGTGAGAGGTGTGGCTCTTTATGAAGGTCCTGAAAATGCCTGCAAAACCCAGCAGGTTTTAAAACACTTTGTGACTGAATATTTAAAAATATAGATTAAAATAAAGATTCCCATGCTGTTTGTTCCCATAGAATCAATTGCAGTTGGCTTCACAACAGAGGTCAAGTCGTGATCTTATAAAGTCTCTGAAACCTGGAGTAGCTCAAACTACAAGGAGTGATTCTATTACAACTGCATGGTAACTAAGATATCATTATTCTTTCCCTTCTTTCTCATAATACAGAAGAGCCTTCAAATAGAACATTTGTAAAAGACAGCATATTTCCAGGATGAGGTCCTAAGATGGCTTCATGAGAAGTTATCTCAAGTTTCAGAGATGTGAGAATTCAGTGATCAAGGGTGCTGGGAGCCCAGATATCTTACTGAAGGGAACCAGTTAAAGACTACGGCTTGAGTAAGGACTGGAAAGAGATAGCTAAGACTGAATATTTAAAGCCTGAACTAGTTAAAGTTGCTAAAAATCTTTTCAGTATTTCAGTGAGTTGTGAACTTTGGCCTAAAATTAAACAAAACCCTATCTTATCACTAAAGAACAATATGAAATTACAGCTACAAGCATGCCTTACAGACACCTTCTTTGGGGTTAATTTTGTCTCATCCCTGTCTCACTGTTGAATCCTAAAAGTGATACCCCCTGTTTTGAACCCTGATGCCAGAAAGGGATGGATTTCCCTGACCTGCATGCTGCAGGCAGCTTGGAGCAGCCCCAAGAACCCCAAGAAGAGGTAAGGAAAGCACAGGCTCCTCACCAGAGACACCACCTGTAACACACACCAGCTTGAACTACCAACAAGTTAAGCAAAAAACCTGAGGTAAGGAGAGAATACCAAACCTCCCTCTGACCTCTGGCAGATGCAATCCCCAGCCACAGAGAGATCCTGGCTGTGAGAAGCTGAGGATTCCCAGACACTTCCAATGGGAAAATCCATAGAGTTGAGAGAGAAATACAGTGCAGTGCAGCCATCTCCTGAGTGAGCCCACTGTGCATCACTGTGCCATGCAGTCAGCACTGAAACTAGTTCAGGCTTAAAGGCTCATCACAGATGCTGAGCACCCCAGGGAGCCTCCAGCAACTGGCAGGGTCTAGCCTCCACCCTCCTCCTCTCCAGCAGAAATACAAATTTAAAAAAAAAAAAAAAATTAAAAAAAAAGGCAGGAAGACAGTTTACGAGGAGCATTTTATCTGAGTTAAAGTTGGAACAGGCTGTAAACTCCCATGGGACATCTAGGTTTACACACTTCAGATGAAACCGTAAATTGAATATTAAACACACATTTTTATCAAATCATATTTCTCTCAGAGAAGGCTGAGGACTGCCTGTTTATTTTTTTAATCTGATTCACTACGTTTACAAGTGGTAGGAAAGCTGGTTATATCAGCCACTCCATCTTTTTAGCTCTATTCAAATGACTTTGATTTTGTTTTTCTAACACTGCTAAGAAAACTATAATGCAAAAAAAGAAATAAAATCTATAATCTGTGAAAAAGCACTCTGAAATCCATCAACCAAGTTGTATCCATAATTGCTTCCCTGGCTTATCAAAAAAAGGCTCATTTGCATTATCTGTTATCTTTAGATACCCATCCTAGTCTATAAACAGAGTTATCAATCCCGTTCAGAGGCCAGTCCACAAATTGAAGTTTTCTATAGAGGGAATTAGCTATAAACAAGCCTGAGGCAATTTTCTTTGACAGCCAATGGTAAACCATAGGAAGTAACTTCAATAGTGATTTACAGTTCTTCTCTGGTTTCCATCCAACTTTTCCTTCTTGTGCTTCTGTTCCATCCAAAAAGGAATTTTTCAGATGTTCTAATTTCCCATTCAAGATGCAATCAATCCCAAGTCTAGGTGTGTCTAATCCAATTTTTACGGTATGTTCATGGGCCAGCACCAGAGAAAAAGAACTCTCTTTTTATTTTCTTTCAATTGCCTCTGCTGCAATCACAAGACTTGTCATCTCCTGGTGTGAAATGCACAACAGCAAAAGAGAGAGTGAAGGAGATTTGAGGCGGGGGGGGGGAGGAACGCCAACCTACTAAAAAGAAAGGGGAAAAGAGATACACAAAAATAACACATTTTTTAATAACCCTACATACTGAAAACATGCATTTAGCAGAATAATTAACTCCAACTTCTTAAAGTCTGCGTGGAGTTTTAAAGTCCTCATTCAAATCACAATATACCATTAGAAGCAGGATATTTAGGAAAGGACTCCAGCTTTGCACCACCCATCCTCCTCATCTACACCACAGTGAAGTCAGATTCAAGTCCTGTACTGCTTGCTCATGCACACCACTCTTCTGTCGACAAGTAAACCCCATTGTCAGCCTCCCACACCACTGAGAGTCAGGGGACTGCTACTCTTTTACAAATCAAAGTTCTTTTCTCTTAGCAGCTTAACATACATTTTGGCTAGCTCTGACCTTCTGAAAAAAAAATGAGGATTTAAAATATTTATTTTTCAATGTGTAATTAAAAAATATCTCTAAGGCACTGACATGCACAGTGGATCTTAATGTGACCTCAGGCATAGAAAAGAAGTAACAAGCAGGGGCATGACTCCTCTCTGGGTAAACTACACCAAATCAAAGTAAAGCAGTCAAAAATCCAATGTGAGAGAGACCAGTGGATTTAAATCTGTGAGAGAAGTGGCAGAAGAACAGAAGAATTACACCCATGAATTTAGCAAATAGTGTGTCAATACAGACCAATAAAAACTATTTCCTTTTATATTAAAGGAAAATATGTTTATATCTCAGACTACAGAGCTTGTACACTTTCCTCTTCTCTATATATGCATTTACCTGTGGGACATATATGTGTGTTTATATATATGCACAGGTTATTTTTCTCAGGACTGAAAGCTACCCTAATGGGTGGGCACTAATGGATTTGAAGCAATAAGGTAAAGGCAGACATGCAAAATGCTCCAGAACTTCTGTTCCTAATCAATCACCAGAGATCAGTGACATCATTCAAGCCTTTGATCAGAGCTCCCCTTTCAAACTTAAAAAGGGGAATAGATTGACCCACACCAGTGGAGGGACTGAAGAAACACCTAGGATACAATTCACAGTGAAATATGAGAAGTCACTGGCACCCCTCTTCAGAAAAACTATCCCTTCCCACCTTCCTCAAGGAATACAGCGTACATTCCAGAGCAACCAAGCACAAACAACAGATGTATCTCTTTCCCCAATAATTAGAAAACAGCCACAAAAACAGCACATCACAAAATCCCTTCAGATTTTATTTTTGAAGCCTGCACATACATTCTATCCTGAGCCAGCGGTTCATTACATTTACTTGCATTTTAAAATCTCCTCAAGTCCATTAATTGAAAAAAAAAAAGGAAAGGGAAAAAAAGAAAAAAAAAAACTTATTTTCCCAGAATATCTGAGCTTTAAGAAATAAAGGCTTTTAAAATCCATTTTTAGAGAAGAAATAATTTTCCGGAGAACCAGCATCACAGCAAGCATTCAATAAATTTAGCACCAGCCTTTGTCCACATCAGGGCATTCAGAGAGTTTGGATCACTAATCCCACTTCAGCTAAAATTCAGCTCCATTGTTTCTCCTTTCATCTGAGTTTCCATGGCACTTACTAAGACTTAAGTGTTATTTACTTAGTGCAGTTTGTTAAAAACAACAACAACAACAACAAAAAAACCCAGTACGTCTTAACCTGAGCATCAGATTTGTTTTACTTTCAATAACCTCAAGCCACAGTCAACATTTTACAGTCTCGGAGATTTCTTTCATGTAAAAAATCTTCAAGAAAAGCAAAGTTGAAAATAGACCTGAAAACACTCACTTCATTGTTTTGACTTGTTTTTTTCCTGTATTTTAAAAAATCTAATTGAGCTTCCTGAACTGCAGCAAAAATGTAGTGTATTATCTCCCTCATCAGGTGATCAATGATTTCATTAATAAGACAGATAACAAAACTGTCATATCATCGACACAGTTATGAAAGATGATCCTGGCTTCTTGCTCCATTTTCCAAGGTCTGGGATTCTCTGTGGCAGCTCTGAGTCCATTCAATATTTTCCACAGACAGAGAAAAGTGAAAATCCATTTTGAAACCAATTTCAATTAGGATCCAGAAGCTGTTATCACAGGTGTCGCAGAATGGGCCCGTAAGTGGAAATGTCGCCTATCCATTCTGAAATGAAACCTTATCAGGGGCTACGAAGATGGCTGAGGACAGCCTATCTGTAAATTACTTTTCGTCCTGTGTTAACTCAACCCTAGTTCTGTCATATGGAATTCTTTCCAGCCCCTCGTAATAATCTAATGACTAACCAGGCGCTGTACCAAAACGGCTTTTATTCTGCTCGGGCTTCCCCCGCCAAACGAACGGGGCTGCAAATGCAAATAACCGGAGGCGGCCAGCCGAGCCGGCGTATTTAGTAATATCATTTAAAGCTCTCTCATAGTTTATTACAGCAAAGTAACGGGCTTGCATTCTGAAGCCTGTCTCCACCCATTGCATTCCTGGTGATTTTTCAATTGCAAACTCTAAGGCCCAGTTATTTCATTAATTCAGCACCCAAGTAGTGAGGCTTTTCTCTCACATCTTTCAGTCTCCTTTTAGCAAATTATCCCATGACGGAGGATTTATTCAGTCAAAGACCTCGGACTTTGAGAGGCAACAAAAGAATCAAGAGACTTTCTGGTCCACCTGCCTGGCGAATGATGAGGCAGGGTAAAGCCTCCCCTAGAGAAACCAATCAAACCATTGTGTGGCACAGTCAGACCTTTTCAACTGTCAAGCCAGGAGAGCAGGAAAAGAGATGAAAGAACTCAGGATGAAGCTACCATTTACAGAACCATGTGGGAATGGTCTCCGAAGATTTAATAATTGGGATGGAACTCAACTTTCTGAAAACTAAAGGAAAGAGGGGGAGGAGGGGTGGGGAGGGAAAGGAAAGAAAAGAGAGAAGAAAAAGGAGAGAGAAGAAAAAGGAGAGAAAGAAGGAGAGAAAAGTGAGAGATCAGGAGGAGGGGAAAACACTGCTGGTCAGGCCCAGAAGGAACTTTTCCACATATAAAACCCTCTGCTGTTACGTACAAACCCCTACACTGGAAAAGATGAGAAAAGCAAGCACAGGACAGGGGCACAGAGAGAGCACATGGTCTACAAACCTAACTTCAGTTTCAGCAATTTATCATCCCATCTTAGGAAAAACTGCATCAGTACAAACATGTTCTATTTAACTGAACAAAAAAAATCCCCTTAGTTTGGGACATCTGTGTGCATTTTCAAGCTATTGCATTTGTGGGACTTAAGTTTCCACTTGGCTGCATGTGGAACATGCATGAAAAGTCATACTAAATGAATGGAAAACAGCATATTCTAAGTGGCTGGCATGTGCAAAGAATGTGCTTCTCTATAACAAGACTCGAGTTGACTGCAGGCACAAGATGAGGACCTGCTTTTTGATAATCTGACACTTAACGCCTTATAAGCCAAATTTTAAAATGGTCTGCATAAAACCCAGTATTTCCTATATACTTCTATTTTTCAAAGTGCCTCTGTACACTTGAAGTATGCATTTATCAGTAGGTCTAGATCACATTTACAAGCAAATCTTTTTTTCTGAATTGCCAGCCTTATGAGCAAAAATAGAATCTGCAAATTAAATTGTGACCATTTGCAGTATACATCAAAGGCAAACACTTTTAATGGGAAATAAGATAATAACACAGCACTAAAAATCCATCTCGTTCCCTTTTGGTTGGGATGTCAAAAGAATGCATCTCCCTCCCCTTCCACTCTCACCCCAAAATAATAAGATATGGCTTGGAAAGAATACAGAAAAGGTAGTTTTAATATGGAACCTTCTTTATATAATCACACACTATACCCTTAGCTCACTTCTCCCACTTATTGGCATATGTATTTAGTAATAATTTCTGTGTAAGAAGAAGCTGAAGTTTTGATTCCTCTGCAAAAGAAGAATAAAAAGAAAGGAGGGGGGAAGTAAATAGAAACATACAGTGCAGGGATATAATCAAATGCAACACTGATTCCTGATTATTTCCTTTTAACTGGAGATAGATATGAAATAGAAAACATCTAGAAGAGAAAAGATGAATGCCATTTGAAAACCTGTTAAGTAATTTAATTGCTTCAACTGCCTTAATTTACACAGCTCAGATCATAAAGCCAAATACTGCGCCTGCCAGAAAGGTTGCCTAGCTTTAAGTCAATTAGAAGGATTTTTAAAAATTCTTTTTTGTTTACTTTAAGAAGATGATCTGCTCTGCATAGCTCCTTCACATACAGATTCTCTTTTTTGGGGCCCAGGATCCAGAAGTTTTCTGCCTTAATTTTTAAAGTGCCCTTCCAATCCTCCCAACTAGCCTGGCTCCCACTTGTTCATTGACACCCGTTTCCAGCAGCTGGGAGGAAGATGCCATCACTTGGAGCAGCAGTGCTGCTGCCATGCAGCCTCCCTTTGGTGGCATGGGCTGGCACAGCAGTGCAAGGCCTTTAGGAGGCTCGTTCTCTTTTAGGGTATGTTCCCCTGAGACCAGCAGCTGATGACAGTGAGTTAGCCTTTCTTGGAAGGCTAACAGTTTCAGCTGCCACCATCTTCTTCTAAAAATCAAACCTCTTGGTTGCTTCCTCCTCACTAGTACTGTGGGCTGTAATAACTGAATTTTTTGAGTTCTAACTGACACGAGACTCCTGCAAAGCACAAGATACCATGGTACTATCACCATACTGCAGAGACACCATTTAAACCCTTTTATTATTATCACTTCTGTGTCAAAACCCAGGTACAATTTTCATATGGATGCTTGGGTGTTTTAGGGTTGAGTCTTTTTTTTTGTTTTCTTTTTCAGGAAAAAAAACTCCCCAGTGTAAAATTTCCTGAATTTAGCTTGCACCTTGAACAGGTGGCAAGCTTCTGCTGCTAACTAATGTTTTCTTCTGATTCCACCTTGTGTTATCCAGCAGGATGTTAAGTCATTACTTACTGATTACAGTGATTGCAGGGATAAGCCACTCAATCATCTCTTTCTGGAACTTGCAAAGGGATACAGGAGGATTGACATTTAATATCCCTTATGCTATTAACCACTGCAGGGAGGGGAGAGAAGGGGGGAAAAAACGAGGGAAATCTCAGCAGAATTAATGAAGCAATACTGTATTGCACTTGCAGATCACTGGTTTTAGAGTGGGGTATGTGTAGGGCTGGCTCACTGAGGAACAACGCTAGAAAATATTATCAGGCAGAATGAGTTATTACAGTCTACAATAAGCCATAACTTGATGACTGAAATTTTATTAGTAAGCATAAAAGACCATGGGTGCATTACTCCACAAGAACATGCATTTAATCAGCTACTCACATCAGATTACAATACACCAAGACATGCAGTCCCCATTTAATTACAACCTCCAATACTTTCCTTTCCAATACTCCCAAGCATCAAGGTAGCCTATTCTCCTCCAGGAAAAGTACCTTCTTTTAAGTTTATCCTCTTACAACCCGGTCACAAATATTAGAACAGAAGACTACAAAAAATCTTACAAGTTCAGGTCTTTGCTCTTATTTTTCTGGGCTACCACATGTGGCCAATCTACCCTTAACTTTCATGCTGCTCTATACCACTTGTAGATAGGGATTACTTGCAGTATTGGTCTTGCTGAAAAAGAAATTAGTCAGAAAAACATGTACAATGAAGTTATCATTTCCAGCATCTAAAACTACAGGATGTTGTTTCCTCCTTGACCTGAAAATGAGAAGTGAATAGGGCCCCTCCATCCCCTTTGATTTCAGGGGAAGAGGATGGCATCTCCTGATCACTTTATACAATCAGGTCTCTATAATCAATTCAGGGCTCAATTTGCAAGTCACTAAAATAGTACAGGCAATGTTTCTTGATACCTAACAACCTCTTTTGAACCCTGACCTCTCAACAGGACCCTGAGCACATCAGTCCAACGAGGAGGCCAAGAATGGGTATTATGATTAACACCTATTTTACGGTGAGGTTTGAAAGCACACAGCAGGACAAGCAACCAACTGAAAATTTAAACAGGAAATGTGATTCTTACGGGGTTGCAGACTGCTGAATACTTCCCTCAATCAACCCTGGAAGTACTAGGAAGAAGGAAAGAAAAAAGAGACCTAGATGAAGCTGGCTCTTCTTCTGAAAGAATCAAAGTGAACGCATGAACTTCCTCTCATTTATTCATCTATCAAGCTTGGTTTTAAGTTACATCATCATTAAGATAATAATTTCTGCTTTCTATCACTTTAAAGTATGTTCTCAATAACTATCTGATTCTGATAAAGGTAGTCAAGTCCACAACCTACATACGTTTATAATTAGCTTTTTTCTGAGGCAGAGTAATAGGTTAATAAGAAATATCAGATTACACTGGAACAAGCTCATGGGTCAAAAACTAGACAAAATATATCAAACTGAAAATAAGTGCTTGCCTGTCAGACACTGAAGGAGTTCCTATACAATAACTGTATTGTTTTTAAAACATCAGTTTTGAGCCAAAATGTTCAAAGGAGGAAAGCATTCAAGTCACCAACAAAATTCACAAGCCAAACAGTAAATAAATCAGGTTTGAATACAGCATCACAATTTCCTAATGCTCTCCAAGCAATGCTGTGAAGTGCAGTCTTGCCTTGTACAAGCATCAGTGTAGTAGTTACAGAAATTCTTCTACTTTTCTGAAATTAAGGTAAAAAATTTAATTATATCTTTGGTACAGATTAAGTTAAAAAAAAAAAAAAACAAATGGCATTGAGCTGACGGCTGTGTTAAGTTAGTTTCTTTTAAACAAAGCTTCTAAGGAAGCACCCTAAAATAAATCCAATTCACCTACAACACAGAACTCAGAGTCAAAGCAGCCAGCCTGGTAAAGCATGAAAGCCACTGCCTAATTGTAATCATGCAAACACCCACAATTATTAGGGCAAACAGAACTAGTCCCATGGCTAAAGCAAGGCACTTGCTTAAGTTTATCAGACCGGAGTTCAGGACGTTACTGCAATGCTCGGGAAGGCTGGCAGCTCCTGGTGCCGGGGAGCAGGAGGGCACTGCACCAGCGCAGGCAGCACAGCTGCACAGGCAGGGAGGGCACGGCAGCAAGCAGCTTTCTGCTCCAGCACTGCAGCACTCAGCCTGACATATGGACTTGGCTTGCTGCTGGTTTCAGCTCGCCTGTCGGGCTGCGAGGCTCAGGGGCCCAGGAGCAGCATGGAGGAGCAGGGAGAACAAGCCTTCACACAGGCATTCATCACAATGCGGCAACACAATACACCGGGCAGACTCCTGCAACGTTTCCAGCATTCACCTGATCATTTCTTTCTAACCCTGAAATTACAGGAGGTACTGTTTTATCCACCAAAGATCTGGCAAGTCAGGTTTTGTGACCTGCAACACCAGACAAAGGTTCTCCAATGGGAGCACAGAACTAATGTTAATGAGTTTATCAACGGATACCATCCATAAGAAAGCCATTCTTTGCACAACTTGATAGAAACCCGTTTGTGCATGCAGCAACCTTCAGAACGACCTAAATCCATGCTCTGACATGGCAAGGAACAGGGTAGTTTCCAGAAAAGTGGCACAAATGTGCATATGAGAAGACAAAACCCAACAACACAGCCCCGTGTTAGTGAGGTGGTCCAGAGCACCGGCCTCTACTCCCGTGTAATATGAGTGGCACAGCCACGACATAAACGTGATTTATTTGTTGTTGTTATTACCTTGCCAAAGCACATCAGCCTGAGGTTATCCAATCCCACCATACACAAAACTAAACTTACTTTATGCGCTAGCACAAACTTTTTTATTCATACAGCCTTTATGAATTAACATCTCCATTAGTAGTTTTCTTTAGGAGTTTTTGTCCCCCTGGATATTACCCTAGCAGCAAATATAGCAGTCAAAGGATGAAAAGGAACAACTTGCAAAGGAATGTATCCTAGTAAACTGCATGCAGTTTGAGACACACAAAATGAAACACAAAGAAAAAAAAAACAAAAGCTTGCAAAAATGAATTCAAAACAAAGCAAGAGTGGTTCCACTGGGAATTAAAGTGCACCAAAGATTTTTCTTATTACATTGTAGTTATTACAAATTATGATAATTTTTTTAAAAATTTTTGATCATATGTATTTTAAAAGAAGTTTTAATTTGCTCCAGTGCATGTTTTGTCCTGGATCGAATTTTAATGGCTTCATTATAAATCCTGGAATTTAGGGGTTTGTAATGGAAATGCTGGCAGGTCCGTACATTGCAAGCATGTCAGCAATACAGAGTTTGTAGTCAGGTGAATGCAGCAGAAATCTTTATGGCATTAAGTAATAACAGGAACTCAGCAGAAGTGGCTAACGTGTAAACTGTGGCCCATGTCTGCTCAGTGCTTGAGACCACAGTGCAGCTGTTACCTTCCAAAGGGCACCCTTAGTCTGAGCCTCAAAACTTCTACTGCATTGTTCAGAGTAACATGTGAGCTCCCTTTCCAGGTCACCTTTCCCACTTTCTTTCCCTTGCATCTAGATTTACACCAGAATCTTCAAAACACAGCCTGCACAACATATGATTTAAAAGTTTTCCATGCTCGATAGCCATATTAACATAGATCCTGCTCCTGGGTGTTTCACTTATTTCTGGGAGCTGGTGAAATAATGGCATTTTCTTTGTTTTTTCATGACTGTATGCTATGCATAAAAGCTATAACTAGCAGCTTTCCATCTGTTTATGATCCAAGTTCTGACTCTTTCAGAACACAGCAGAGCTACTGAGAAAACACTAGTCTGTACATCACACCTCAGACAGGTATCAATAAAATTTACCCTGCAAACTTTGTTAATTCATGAGTTGTCCAGAAGGACAGAAGCACTGATAATAGATAAGATTATGAGGTGACATTGGTATGACACAGGCAGATGTTGCTCTGCAATGACATCAGTCTTCTGTGAAGAATAGCAGGGATCATTCTGTCCTTTTGTTATTTTTAAGGGTACCTTACCTTGTTTAACAGAGCATTCAAATGTAAATCACAACATTTAACATTACCACAGCCCTTTACAAAAAAAAAAAGAGGCACTGAATCGACAAAAGCTGCATGTTTTGTAGGAGTGGTGTCTTATAGCAATTGATGATGTTCCTGTAGTAATACTCATTCCAGCATTGAAGAACAAAAGATGCAAATGTGATGCAAGCTCCAGCTTTCATGCAAATTGTCCCTGTAACCAAAATTCATTATCATGACAATCACATCTGCAAGAAGCAAAACTTTTAAAACACTGCACGAGTAAAACTTACATTTAAGTTCCTGAAGTTTTAGTACTAGTATTTGTTTTGGTACATACTCCACTAAGTCTCTAAACTAAGAAGAAATTTTTCATATCAAAGAAGGAATCAAATTTTTTATCCCTTTGAAGCCCAGCTCTGCATCTCTGGAAAGCCCTTGTGTCTCTGTTATGCAGGAAGGTAGATTAGAAACCCAAACCTTGGAGATCTTAGTGACTTCCTTAAATACAAAGACTAACAAGGCCAACACTTACCCACTGAAAACAAAGTTAACTGTCATTGTCTTAAGAAAAGGAAGCCTTAGGCCCCAGGGCGTGTACTACATTAGCATCTTCTTCCATTAGTAGGAGATAATTCCAGTGACACAACTTTGTAGTCATCTATTAGACTTTAAGTCTTTTCAGATCTCGGGAGTTTGATGACTCTGCCAGGCAGTAACACTCTCCTTAGGTGAAGCACGTAGTTAAGAACTAATACTACCATTAAAGAAAGAAAATTCCTTGACCACATGGTAGATTAGTGTCAGAATTAGGCAAAAAAATCTTCAAGGCTTTCATTTTAGCCCTCTAAATCTGAATGTTTACCAATAACATTCAAGCTAGCCCAAACAGTCAGAGATGAATGTTTGAGTACAAACCCCTGACACATCAAAGAATATGCATATGTGTTTAACTGTGCATCTGTTTGAAAAGTTGGGCCAATGTGGAAAATCCTATTATCGATTAAAAAAAAAATATAATGGGGACCTCTTCAGCTAATGTGAACCACTGTAATTCTATTGACAGCAACGGATCTATGCTGACTTACACCAGCTGAGGATCTAATTTCAATGCCTTAGAAAACTGATGCAACATTTTCCATAGTGGCTCAAGGGTTTTCATACTCTCATGGGATCAATTCCATCTAGTAGGTCAGCAGGTGTTGAGTTTGCTTTGAATCTGAAGTCCAGTCATCCAAAAGGATACTGGACATGTGCCATCTAATTTTTACTGACCTATGGAGATTCCCCTCTAGTATGGCTGTAGGATTCATGTATTTTCTCCTCCAGTCTAGTAGGACATAACCTGTTTCTTTGAGAAATCAGAAACCTTTATTCAGGATATTAAAGTAAGAACCTGACCTGTACCACAAGCCCAGATAAGTGAGCATGATGGAAGCAGAAAGTGTGAACAGAAAATGTTTTCCTTGAAATACATCAGGACCACAAAATATACAGAAAGGCATTTTCTGGTTTTAGCCACTACTAGACTGATTTGTAAGATAACAGCAGTAAATCTGCAGCTATCCAAAATCCATAGGTCTAAACTCTGACCACACCATTTCAAGCAATTTTCTTTCCTAATGCAACAGGAGTTTTGCACTAGTAGGAACCAATATGCTCAGCCCTCTTATACCAAACAATTAAAAGGGTTGGGATTAGCTCACACTCTTCTGACAGGCAGGGAATATGTAAAATTGTCAACTGAGATATAATCTCTGGGGAGAATTAAGCAAACTACTCCAGTTTTGCAAATCTAAAAGCTGTACGTTCACAACTTTGAAATCAATCCACCAGAGGATACACACTTAGCTTGATGCTTTGTTCCAGGCGTTAAGGAACTTTGGGGAGGTGGAACAGCTCTTTGTGAGAAGGAAGTTTATTTGTAAAAGAACAGAAAAAAACCCCTTTGCCATTCTGACAGACTTACTTCTGCCTCTGTAGTAATAACTAATTACCTAACTAGTGTGAGAGATTTCAATGGCCAAATGCAAAGCACTTGCAGGCCCTGCCAGGCTAATCAAGACAATTTCCAAAACGCCAAAATCAGGAACTTCCTATAATAAATAACTTAGCAGGTTTACATCTCAAATTAGAACACCTGGAAGAAAGAGACTATGCCTGACGCCAAAACAGGCCTTATTGTATCCAACCACTTTCCACCACCACCACCACCCCTCCTCCATTCGTTTTCTTTAGCTTTTCTGTAGAACAAACACTGATCCAGGTGCAAATGCTCAATTCACAAGGAATGCAGTGAACATAAAATTACTGTAGGTTTGGCTGCTAGTAAATCCCTGCTGTTACTCACCATTGGAAGTTGTGCTGGAGGCAACAGCTTTCTCACTGACATCTGTTCGACTGGAGCATTTCACGATGGAATTCTCCACTTTTTTCTTCTCGGTTGTGGTAGAGCTATGGGACTGCGCCTCCATGATGACTTCTCATTACTTCAGCTCTCCTTGCACTAATACCTGAATGAAACAAGAGAGTCATAAACTCTAAAGACTGTTTGAAAGCTTAGCCCAAATCTTCTCACCCCTCTCACCTGAAGAAGAGCCTGGAGCACAACTGAATTAGCAGTTCACAGTTCTGTAAGCTCATCAAATCATGTTTGCATGCATGAATTCCTGAGGAATTTAAAGAAATACTAACACCAAAACTAGGCATGCTTGCCTTTAAAGAAAATCAGCATCACAAGCCATTATGCTGTTTGATAGGTACGTCCATTTTTTTTCAGTTCTGTGGGGTTTTAATAGATCCAAGAGAAAAAAGGCCAGTATTTTCCTCTTATGCCCAGAGCACTTCGGAACAAAGCAAAAAAAAAAAAAATCAAGATAGACCTTCATGTTGACTTTAGAAGCCAAATATTTAAATTTCAACATTCATGGTGTTGGAATACACTGCAGCAGGAATTATCCTGTCTATCTCTACACCTTGTTACTCATGTAAACATCTCTCACTTTGTTTGTTCGGAAATCTAACTCAAACAAAATTGTTTTGGTGAAACACCCTGAAAACCACAGGGAAAGACAAATATTATTGCTGGTGGCAGATAATGAGATCTCTTTCCTCTGCATGAAAACGCTGGAAATAGAAAGCTCTGTAGAGGTGTGTATCTGGTTATTTTGCCTTTCCTGGATGTTCTCAGTGACATCTCCAGTGATACATTCATTTTATACCCCACAAATAATTTCTCAATATTCTCAGATATTTTACATTCCTGATGGAAACATGAGAAGCCCAAGAACTTCCAAAAGGGTATTGCTGCTGCTTGTGCAGCAGTGCAGGCACACCAGGCCCCAAGATTTCAGGGATCTCAGACAATGAGGGACACAAACATTAAGCACTAGTCTGCAGCTTAACTTGATGCACACCTGTCTGTCCAAGTAAGTTTTACACAAATCAGCAATATTCTGCACACATTATGCTTAAAACCAAGTATCTTGGTACTTTTGTAGTTTAAACATGAATCTATGCAACAACAACAAAAAAATAATAATAAGTTTTCTGCTCTCAGCAACACTGCTTGGTAGTCAAATGGGTCTAAAAATGGAAGGAAGTCGTACTCTTCCAGGACAGCATTTAAATAAAATTTTAAAAAGGGTTCAAAAAGCCACAAAGTATAATGAAGTGTAATTATATTAGCAACTGGTTTTTCAAATTCTGACACTCAAAAAAAAAAAAAAAAAAGAAGAAACACCAGACAAACAAAAAAAAGCCTACAAAGCCAATTCATCACAAACACAGCTGTCTAGTAAACCTTCCCCTTCCCACCTTCCTAGTAGGAGTTCTTTTTAATAGTACAATAAAACACTCCAAAGCCTCATTGTTATACAGTAGGGATCAAAGTAGAGCCCAATCACTAAATGAATCATTATTTAGCTAGGCAGCACAGCCAAGGAACTGGGCTGGATATCAGACACTCTCTGCCACTGACCTACTGTCTAAGTTTTGGCAAGGCATTTTTCTTCCCTTGAGTTTCTTGCTTGCTAAAAACAGGAATAACAAAGCTCTGCCTGCCACAGAAGAGGACTTCTAAAGCTGCTCTCAAGATCTCTCTGGGCAAGTGCTATAAATATTATAGGGATCTGTGAAACAACTTCCTACCACAACACTAAGGAGAATGTCAGATGTCTTCAAACAGAGAGTAGGAGATCTAACAACTAGCAATCTAACTCTACTTGCAACAGCCCTGATTTTTACCCAGCAATGCACAAGTCTCCTTGAGGAGAGATTTCACATGAGGTTTGTAAACAGCACCTTTTCAAATTTCTCATATGCCTTCTCCCTCTTTCCTTTTGCACACTACATGCAAGGGCATCCCCAGTTTAGTCAGTGAACTCGAATATCTTGCTTTTCAGTCTCTTGCATTAGTAGAGAGGAGAGAGGCTGGCACTGCTACCAAGCTGTTCACCCCACACTGAGAGGATCGTGTTTGTTTTCTCTATACAGCCCTGGCCACATAAACACCAAAACCTGCCTCTACCCAGCCTCCAACCACGGCATGAGTGAGTCCTTCAGTGTACCCTCTTATCCTCTGACTAACCACCTTTGAGTTATTTAACATTCTCTCAAATTAATGATTTTCCATCCATCTCTGAAGGAACTAAAAAAGCTATACATCTTCAGTTGTGGTTATTTTTCTTCTGTTGCCTTCAAAGGGCCAAGACTGCTATTTACATTTACATCAAAGAGTACGACTCTGAAAGCTGAAGAACTCATCCCCCTTTTTGTTTAGTCCTTGGTTCACAAGCATGTTGATTTTGACTTAAAGTCATGAAAGGAAGCAATTATACTCCCTATTCAACTAGAAAGGAAGAAGCCAAATACTCTGCCTCCACAAGGCCAGTGGAGTAGCATGAAACATTTGGGAAGAGGTCACAAAAATGTTAACAGGTGTCTAAAGTGTTTCCACTGCCTCCTGCCACACAGATATTTATGCAGGTATGTGCAAGGAGCCTTCACTTATGTCCACCTCCTTCCCCTCTCCACCATGACAGGACCTACATTGCAAACTGCTCCTTCCACTTCTCAGAAAAGGAAGGTAATGCAGGTACTTTAAGGAGTTAATGCCTTAATCTCATAAAAAGCACCTTTGGGTCATCTGCAATTCAAGAGCAACATGTGGCTGGTCAGACTGACATCATCCATTCTCTTGGCTACTTTATTTCTTTCCCCAACAGCCTGTCAATGAGATTTTTCTGAGGCTTTGGGGTCATCTTTACTGGAAGAAAGAATAGCAGACATAATTCCATATTCTTCTTCACTCTCTATCACTTCTCTGTTTTATGCTCCCTGGTGTGGACCACGGTACAGAACAGAGGCCTAAAGTAGCACTTAAATTTTTGGACAGAAAATTGCAGAACTGGCCAAGACCTAATATAAACATCTGCTCTTGGTACCTGCTCTGGTTCACGTCTACTCAGTACATATCCAGAAGTCTGCTTTTATTCATGTCAGCATGAAAGAGGGACCACCACTAGAGAAAACTTTCTTCCTCAGCTCTACACCCTTCACCACAAGCCAATGGCCCTGGCACTGCAGGCTTTTCCTCCTGTGCCTTCCTTCCTCTGCTCCCAACCCACACACATGTGGCATGGACACCTGCAAGAATTCCTGAAGATCCAGCAGGGCCCCAGCAGTGCATCAACAGTGGTATGCAGGGTTGGGAAGGTAAGGAAGGCCAGGAGAGATGGCAGGACTGATAATTAGAGGGGTGTGGTCTGCTGTGTTTTGCCAAGCATGTCTCTCAAGGAAGCAGTCATCAGGAGATCAATATGGTGCCCCAAAAATCTTTATTTTTTTTTTCCCTGAAGACTGTCTTAAGGTAGTCTAGTGGAACACACAAGCCAGACATATGTCCTTTAGAATCATTCTCCTTAAATTTGGCTGATTTTTATTTTCTCTCGGAAATTGTACTGAAATATGGCAGCTGCAGTTAACAAAAAACGTCCAAGGTTATGAAGGTTATGTAAAGATTTCTTTCTACTGGTTGTTAACTCCTATCAAAAAGCATTCTAAAAATCAGCCAGCCTGACATCATCTCCAAATTAAAATAGAAAGTGGCTTATATTAGAGTGTATGTGTGGGTCAGTGACTTTCCCTTTCCTGCCTCCAGGCCTGAGACAATCTGCATGTATTTGCAGCAAGGAGTCCCACTTTCAAAAAACCTGAAAGCTAGTTTCATTGCCTATCCAGCATTTCCATGTGCATATGAATGGCAAGAAAATGCTATAACAGTATACGGGCAAAAGTCTGAACTTCCATAGGTAAATAGAGGGATGAACATTCCTTCCTGAAAGCAAACATTCATGGCTTTTTCCCATTCAGCCATGCTTGAACCTTTTGTAATTTCCCTGAAGCCTGAACCCACTGCACAATTAATTCCAGATCCCCATTTTAAAACTAATCCCTCTCAAAAGAGCAACCTGCCTGCAGGTGTGTCTCTTCTTTTTAAAATACAAATATAAACCTTCCCCAGTTGCATATTATATTGGAGGAATTTTAGGAACAAGCTATTGGAATGAACCAGTTCAATGAGGAAAACTGTCTCTTTTAAAAGAGGTGTCAACAAATCACAGTATGTTGGAAACTTATTTCAAACAAAAAAAATCTTTCAAACAACTTAATATCATGTAATTTCCAGTCCTTATGTATGTTGGTTATGAAACTGTGCCTTACAGTAGTAAAAATTATATTAATATACTGGGGAGGAAAAAAACCCACATCTTTTTGTTCATTTACTCACAGTCCAAACTAACCAAAACCAGTGGAGTAGCCCTGTGCTTAGAAGGACAAGAAACTTGATCCTTTCTGAACATACCTTTCAATTTTCCAATAAATTTTCACTCTGTATCACTTCTCATCTCTGAAATACTTTTTAAATCATTTTATTTATATTGCACACATTAGCTTTAAAGACCAGACCATGCAAATATTTATTGCTAGGAATAGGCTCAATGACTTCAAGAAGACTGCTTGCTTTGGTCAAAGTGCTGAAGTGTAAGCATTTAAAATTCTCAATTTGCATGTTAAGACTGGTTTATGTTTCATGTGAATTTAAACCTTCTGCCTTTCTTTGGTTTATTTTTATTTTTGAGGAGTATCTTTTAACACGTTGAATCAAAAAAATAAAAAAGAAACAAGGTTTTTTTTCCCTGTTTTACTTGATGCTGCTATAGTTGTATTCAATTCATTAACAAGTGGTTTGCATCCGCTGAGAAGAGCTGTCTGAAATAGCAGTGTCACAGCATTCATCATCATTACATCAGCAGTAGGGAAGTTCATACTGATTGCTATCAGCAACCAGAGTGCCCCAATCAGCGTGCAAGCAAACATAGCATGTTTAATTTTTCAGAAATGGCTCTGGGTAGTTAGGGTGTTCATAGGTACTACTTTGATCCACACTACTGGAAGCAGTCTTTGGGGATACAATGCATCTTGAACAGCACAACTGTATGAAAGTGAAAAACACAAGGGGAGGCATGAAGAACAATCAGGAAATTACAGTCTCTCTCAACCATAAAGGACCCTTTATCAATTTTATCAACATGGGTTACACCGTTCCTTGGGATTATTTAAGGACAAAAAAAAATGCATCTTGTTCAGCTACATTCAAATGCAAAATTTATATGAGACAATCTTTAAGCTATTACACGGGAGCTATTTCATGCTGATTTATAAAGGCTTGATTCAGGTACATTTAACTTCCAAAACCCACCTAGATTTCAGCATTGCTTTCGATCAAACCTGCTGGCAAAGCCGCACTGACAAAGTTACCCCTGACAGAACCTGATGAAAAATGTTCAAGCGCTCAGACATTTTAAGAAATGTCTCCCAAATGTAACATTAACTTCTTGGTATATCTCACCATTTTCGTAGTAACTATAGGAACTAACCCGTATATTTTTAGAATAGTTTTATCCTTTCCCAATACTTTGTAAGTTAAACCAGAATTCTGCAACCCTCACTTAACTACTCCAGGGTAAACTTTATTTGGGTTCCTCCCTGTTAAGACTACTCACATTAAGACTAAGACCAATATAAACAGCACAGAGTCTTATATCCACTTTATATAGAACCACAATAAACAATAAGTTGGGGGTAGGGGGCAAAGTATCTTATATTTCAAATACCTATCTCCATTTCAATTACATGCATGATCTATAAATGCACTAGTTGCTATCTGCGTATGTCTAAACCTGTCTGAAAAAGAGAAAGAGAGAGAGAGAGAAAGAGAGAAAGAAAGAGCTTGACAGAATCAGGTAGGTGGATTTGTAGCTTGAAATTGAAAAATACCCCAAGTTAAGAGACACAACATGTATTAATACAATCTTTCCAAACTCATTACTGTCTGCTGTCTTTTCCTTGTTACTTTCCTTTGATTTCTTCCCCCCCCCCAAAGAATGAAAAACAAGGAGACCTAAAGCCTGGTTAATGATGATCTGATCTGTTCCTGATAGGTTAAATAGCTTGTGGCAACAATAACGGAGGATCACTAACACAAAGGCAATCAGCTAGGCAAACCACTGCTATTAGCATCCTCATGATTAAGATCCTAAGTGAGAAAATATTCTATGGCATACATTGAACTACTGATTGATTGTACTACTTGCTCGACTCCAGGGGAATTATGTATTTGCTTATGTATTTCTGCTACAGATAAACTCAGCTACCTAAAAGTTCTGAAAATATTTTAAACATACACATACAATAGTATCAATAAGTGGCACTTTCTACGGAGGCAACACCTCAGTTGCTTTAAATACACATCAGCCACACAGTTTTACAAGTAGATTATATCTACTTTTGTTTTCGGATTTAGAAAGCTGATAAGTATAACCCCAATTAAGTGTTTTTACTATTACTTCAACAGATTAAACTCTGTGTCTAAATAAAACAGATCTCTGCCAGGAAAGAGATGATTCATTTTCATATTCAGTAAACAGAACTTAATGGATAACAACACTGAAGGATTCAGGTCAAACTGTCCATCTCCAGTTTATCCCTCACAGAAGCTGCTGTTTGGGAACATGCAACACACAAAGCTGAGGGAGACAGAGCCCAGACTAAGTGGTTTTACAATTCAGATATGATATATTCTGAGGTAAAATTTTATAATCAATTCACTGTCTGAGAGTCTTTACAATAAAGAACTGAAATTTAAAATTAAGACAAACAAACAAACAACCCCACAACAAAACAAAACTAATCAGGTCATTAACTCTGCATTTAACCATTTGTTATTTTAATCACATGGTCTTCGGTTTCCTGATTCCTTTTTTGACTCTGACAAACTATCTAAATAAAATGGAAATAATAAAGCTTATTTATTAAAAAATAGAAAGTCCTACATATCTTTCTAGTCTCTAAATACTTTAATATATTTGGGGAGGGGGATGTGTCCAAAACTAGTAATGCAATTACCCTGGAGAAATCAGAACTCCTTCCAATTAAACTGCCTAATATTGCTCAGAAATTCAGAATAAGCTGCTACTGCTTGTTTTGCAACCCTACTTGTTCTTGTGCTTCAAATTCTGCAGCAGGAAAAACTCTAATAATTATGTCAAAGTAAGATTAGCTGTAAAAGAATTAGCACAGGGGGATAGGAAAAAATCTCCTGTGGACTGTACTGTTTGTAGCAATAGGTTACAACGAGGGGCTACACGTCAAACTTCCCTACCAACTCTACACTCTGATTTTGCCCCGTCTTTCTTCAGGAATTCAGCAGCACTAAATCCAAAACAAACTTAAGTAACAGTGCAGTGACTTCCTTTGGCAACACATTTGTTTGATGAAACCTGGATTTTGGTTCATTCATATACTCAAGATCTGAAAGGCCAGGAATATTCTGAGAGAACAGTAAGGGGCACAACAGCAAGGCTTGCCGTGTGAATAACACACTCTATGACTTCCTCTGCTGATACTGTTCGTAGGATACTTATGGAGACAATACAGGCTGGCTTTTTTCTTTGCCTTCTTGTCTTTGCCTTCTTAGCTTGGTAAAGCAAATTACAAACATCTGTAATGGATGTGCTTTGCACCACTTACTTAATAAAGTAAGAAGTCACTACAACTTCTACAGAAAAATGCAGAAATACTCTAATTTCAAGTAGTGGAGCTCAACATTCCAGTGAAATGACCACTTTCTTCACACATTTTATCTCATCAATCCAAACAGATGAAAGATTCCTTAGAAACAAAACCAGATCTATATATCAATGTCAATCTATACAGGAACTGAGCTCAAGGAAGAATGTATTTAATGTCCATCTATTGCAAAGATGTGCCTTCTGTTCCCAACTTATGATATGCAAATGAAGGAAGAAAAGATTCTATTCCATATTTTACAATTAGCATTTTAAAACAAGATCAAAGGAATCAAGTAGAATGTTTTTGAAAGTACCATGTTTTGATCACAGTCCCATTCCTGGAAGCCTGTTTATCTCCTCAGCATACTCTCAGGTTAAGGGATGCCTTCATCCAGAATTTCACATTCTAACCCAACACAGATGTTTTAACACGTAAAAGAGCCAGGAAATCTCCATATACCCAGGAAGAACTTCAAGTGAGAAAGGTACTTTATAAAACTTTATCTTTAGCTTTTATAGTTTACTTTAGGTTTTACACCTGTCTCATAACAGCAGGAAAACTGCATCATGATCCCTTCGTGTTTTTGTAACTTGACAAAACACAACGGTACAACTCTGAACTGCTGCATTACAAATGCATAATCCACTATCCTTGTTAAAATAGTGTAATCACGGAATTATACAGCTGTATTATCTTCCTAGAAAATACATCCATAGTGAACTGAAGAGCCAAGCAAAGCCCCACCAAACTACATCCTGATAGTTAAGAATCGGTAGTGCTAGGATTTCATTTTAATATATACAGTTCAGAACAGCATACAGAACTGACACTAACTTGATCTGTGTTTCTGACTCTTCAGTTTCAGGTATTCATACATCTTATCTAATGAAGGCTTCATTCTCTGGGCAGCTGGATGATGTATTCTTTACATGCAGTTGATTTTCTTGACGTTAACAGATTTGTACGCAGAGAAAACAGAGTCTCATACAAAGCAGCAAACACTACTGTGGGAGGTTCAGCTCTAAACCACCAAAAGGTCTGCTGGATACATTACCCTGATCTAAATATCAGCTATCAAAAAAATGCAGCAACATTTTGAGCATGAATAAAAATAAAGAAAGAATAAATTTTTTAAAAGGCCTAATCGTCTTGATAATCAGTGTAAAAAATGACTTGATATTTGACTGGCAACTTCAGCTAAGAAATTTATTTAATCAGATCTCCTTGTAGTGGATTCTGATATTATCAGTTCTGACACCCAGCAACTATTTAGAGACAAACACATTCTACCCCAATTCCTTTGTTGTAATCTAAATAACCTTCCAGGGGTTTTTAACATCAGTGTATTGTCTCATTTCTTATTTTGTTCTTAAAGAGAGAGAAACCAACTCCTCAGATCAGCAGCCAATTTAATACACTTTCAAGGTAAGGCAGGTACAATTTACATGTGCAGAGTATACCACAACAAAACCACAGTATGATGCCAGCACAATCTTTAAGAAACTTTTCCCCTAAATCTCTGCAGAAAGCAGCCTTAAAAGAAAGCAGGGATTAGACTGAGCTGGAAGGTAGGGAGGGGACTTACCTCAAAACCAGCCAAGCGGAAATCAGAGCAGTAATTCTACCAGTCGGCAGAGAACACTTTTAGAGCTATAATGGTGCGAAGAAGTGCTGGGCAGCATTGCCTGAAGGCAGCACTAATACACTGCTGACTAATGACTGGGCCATGCGGACAATGAATTTGAGGGTTGAAAACTAACAGAAACCATGCAGTACCTTGACAAATGGGCTTTCAAAATTTCATTCAATGAATAACCTTTAAGCACAAAATTGGCTCAAGTTCTCTCGGGAATAATATGACACATGTTGTTGGACAATAAGTATTTTCCTTTTTAATTAAAACTATTACACCGAATACATAAACATGATTACAGTGAATAAAATATAAGAGTTAACTATTTAGCACCTAGAAAAGACCAGACTCTGAATGTGAGGGGCAATGCCATACGTTCAGAAGAGTCAACAAATCTCAGGGTTCACCTGATTCACTGAAATTCATTCTTGGCAGAATATATTTTCCCTTCTTGGAGGAAAAGGAGAACAAGAACTTCAAAGGTATGTTTAATGAGCTGCTACAAACACAATTGGTTAAAAGAGGCTCAGAAATTATGTACTAAAAGCTGCATTGTGCTTAGAATTGCAACTGAAAAAGTCTCGTTTTAAAGAGCCTGGTCAAAATCAAGCCCCATAAAACAAATCAAGCCTCGTATAAACTTTGTCACCTTGTGTACTGACAAACACATTAAAACAACAGAATCCCTCTTTAAAGGAGCTCATTTTTTTTTTTTGGTGGAACTCGACTTCTAATTTGAAAATAGCAATTTTGGCTCTTTTTACAAACAGAATGAAATACCTAAAGTGTCCCTAAATTAACAAGTACCACTTGCCATAGACAGCATCGCCCTTAGCAGCTCCTAAAAACTTCAGAAAATGATCTTAAAACAGGAAGCTTAGTGAGCTCATAAAACTGTTGTTGGAGCCAGGAACACATAGCATATTTAATCTGCAAACTGTGAGAGTCTACAATGATTTCAGCAAGATCTGAGGCATGCCCTCAAGGTTTGCTGGGATCTGGGATTAGGGAGTTGATAAGAACCCTCTACTGCCCATGGACATGTTTTTCTTCTGCAGTTAAACACAAATGCATAGAGACGTTTGACTGCTGCTTGGCGTTACTGCTCAAGTTATATAAAAGCTTTGCAGCTCCTTTTGCTGTCAATATATCAAAGTTTAAAAAAAATCATCAAAGTGTGAAATTTCATTTAAAGTCTGCCAGTCTACAGCTCTATTTCACAGACCTATCAAATAAAAGTAAAGATGAAAAATGCACTGAAAGAACTTGAAAAGTTTGCGGCAGCACCCATGCCCTATTTTTGTTTATTCTGTCTCATTTTATTTGATTTTAAAGTATAACAAATCAATTCCCTTATAAAAATGACAAAGTCTAAAGGGAGGATATCTATAAAACCTGTGGTTAAAAGACAACTTGAAATCATTATTACAGCTGAACCTTTTGTTGAATAAAAAGCCACCTCTGTAGCCATTTTAGCATTTTAATTGCCTAACTGCAAGTTGGCAGAAAATATCTTGAATCTTCCAAAACAACCAGAATTACTACAGAATATGAGTGCCAGAAAAACTAAAGCTTTCTTCAAAGTATTCTTTAGCTAGGGATTTACAACAATTGCATAAAGAAGAAAAGCCTGACTTTTAAGGTAATCTACTATAGTCTAAAAGCATTAACATTCCATTACTAAGGTTTCCTGAGGATTTCATGACTCGTTGATTCACTTTTCCTTCAAGTCTGCTTTTTCTTTGTACATTTCTGTCTCCATATAGTTGAACACATGCAACACTGATCATTAAAATGCCTCCTTCCATAACTCCAAATAAACCCTGCTTTAATAGCCTTCAAATTCCTTATTTATCAGGCAAAGAAAACTAGCTTTTCATAACACTCTGCAACATAAAAATATGCCATTCCTTCTTCTAATATGCAGAATAAGATTCAAATACACTACAGGAGTGCAGGTAATTCAATAGTTTTCCCCAAAACGAGGCAGGAAGTGTAACTGAAACTTTCATGGGTCAGTATCAGTGCATACATTTATCTTGTTAAAAATTCAAGTAATCTGCAAGAGGAACAAATTATAATGATATCTTCAAACTCAAGTATTTTGGTTTTTCAAACTCTATTCAGAAAAATAAAAATAATTTGTAACCACTGATATTTTAATTTCTTAGCTACAAACTGTTTTTGTGTATGAAAATGAACAATCTTTCACAACTGATGATTACATATAGCAGTAAAACACTTTCTTGGCCACTGCGCACCTTCTGAAGCCAAAAATATTACTCCACTAATGCAGGGAAATGCAGGTGGTGTCGTTGTTTTTCAGTACTTCTACAGAAAAGCTTTGGGAAACAGCATGTCCTGCTGAAAACCATATGCTGTTATCAGAATGCAAGAGTGCATTCATTCGGGCACCTTAAGCCATAGTTTTGCTTCCACTGCAGCTTAAAAGAATACACATACACTGAGAGTCCTTTTCTTACTCATTCTTCCTACTCGTTCAAAATCACATAATCCTGCTTTTAAAGAAATAATCCCCTGTCCTTAAAAATAGCCTTCTCTCATAGTTACTATTATTTATGCTTTCAGAATTGGGCTATACACAAAACTGAAAGTATTTACATACTAGCTAGTTATACCCAAACCTTCATTATATAAACAAACTCTCAAGAGGCTGCCTACAGTTTACATTGCTAAACTCATTCACCATTACTTTTAATATATATTTCCATGACTGAAATACAGTGGTGTGCACATGGCAATTTTTACATTTTAAGGTTACTTTACTTTTAAAACACTGCATTCGTCTTCCTTCAAAATAATAATGACATATATAATTAAGAAACTGTCAGATCATTATCAATTTTTAATAAAGGGCCTAAATGAAATAATTATAGGAATCAATCAGTGAGGCACCTTTGCAAATTACAATGCAATTGCACAAATATTCAAACTACTTAAGGCCAGTTCTGGCACATTTCAATCCCTAATCTCGCTGAACACCACACCAAAAACAATTTTGGAAGACTGAGAAACACAGTGATTTCTCACTATTCCAGTGACTTAAAAGATTTCAAAACAGATACCTACAGCACAGAGAGACAGAGAGGCAGCCGTGCCCTCCTAAAAATGTTTGTTGGTTTAATCAGCCACATATCTCAAGGCCTCTGGAAAATTTCGCTTCCAAGTTTTTCTGTAGCACGCACACAAAGAAACAAAGTCTGCACGCTGAAGCTTAAAAAATCATGTTTATTGAGCCTTGGAAATGAAGCGGGAAGTAGCAGGAGCGCGACGAAGAGGAGCATTTTGCAGTGGGTTGCTACTTAATGCTCCTTTAGTGAAGTAGCCTCTAAAACGTGACACTCTATATCAAACAGACAGCTATCCGTACCTCTGACTAAAAGGCTCTTTGAGATCCGTACAGTCCATCATTTCAAACTGAAGTGGCAGCTGGAAAATGTGGAACAGCTGGCAAGGAGCTGGGAGAAAATGTTTTACATAAATATATCTACATACAAACTGGCAGAAGGCCACGGATACCGTACCCGCAGGACCGGATAAAAACTACGCACCAGAGGGTTAAAAACAGAACTGGGGAGTGAGATGTGGGGAGCGGGGGGCGTGTGTTTCCTTTTACCTTTTTTCTTCACGTGGTGCGCGGGCTGGGGAGCGGGCGCTAGCAGCTGCGAGCCGGCGGGCCCGTCCGAAGGCGCGGGAATTGCTCCAGCACCCCACCGACTTCGCGGGACAATCAGAACCGCGGCGGACGCGCATTGCTCCCACCCTCCAAAGCTGGGCCGTGCACGGCCGGGCCGCGGTGCCGTAAGGCTCCGAGGAGCTCCCGTGGGGCAGCGGCCCCGCTCCTCCCGGCCGGGCCCGTCCCGCCGCCCGCTCCCCGCCTGACCCCGCGCCAGCGGCGGCGCGGAGCGGAGCGGGCCGAGCGCTACTCCGCTCCCCGCCCGACCGGGACCCGACCGCCCCCTTCCTCGCAGGGAGCAGCCGGCAGGGAACGACGGCCCCCCGGGCGCCCCTCCGCCCCGCCAGATGTGACAGCGGATTCTCCCCCGCTCCTCTCGCCTTTCTCCCTGCGAAGTTTGAGCCGGCCTCCCGCCGCACGGGCGTGAAAACCCCCGGGAGTCGGTCAGGGAGTAGGGGCGAGGAGAAAGAACGGGGTGGAAATAAAAGAGCAGCTGTCGCCCGCACATCGGCCGCTCTGCCGCGGGACGTGCCCGGCACGGCCCGGAGCGGGGACTGCCCCCGCCTCGCCCCGCACCCCGCGCCCTCGGCTCCCGCGCTCCGGGACAGCCATTTTGGGGGTTAGATACCTCGGGCCCCCCTGCCCCCCGCCTCCAAGTTAGGGAAGCGGGAAGGGGGCCGGGAGCGGGGCCGGAGCGCTGGGAGACGAGAAAAGTGGCCCGGAGTAGAGCCGGGGGAACAAAGAACTTCTCGCCCAAGTGGGTACGTACCTGCCGCCGCTGCCGCCGAGCCCCCGCGCTGCCCATGGGCGAGGGCTGGGGCCTCCGGCTCGTCCCCGCGCCGCTCCCCCGCCGCCGCGGCTAGCGGGGCCGGCCCCCGCCGCGGCCGGCGGGCATCCCGCGGGGCAGGGGGACGGGACGGGACACGGGCGGGACGGGGGCGGCAGAGGAGGGCCGGCGGGTGTTGTTGGTGGTTGTTTTATCCCTGCCCGCTTCCCGCGGGGAGCAGCCCGCGCCTCTGCCTCCGTGTGGGGGTGTGTGCGCGCGGGTCCGACATCAGTTTCAGTGATCTTGTAATCTGATCCCTTCTGACTCACTCGCACTGACTGACATTTCTGATTTGGTTCAACAAAAAGAGCGGGGGAGGAGAAAAAGAAGAAAAAGAAGAGAGGGAGCAAAAGAAGAAGAAAAAAAAAGTATCCCCAAATCCACTGCCTGGTCCCAAACAGTTTTGGTAGGGAAGGGGGGACCCCTCCGTCCCGTTCCGTCCCGTCCCGTGCCGCCCGTCCCCTCCAGCCCCGCCGCCGCCCCGCATTGTTTTGGCTCGGCGCAGCCACCGAAGGAGGGGAACAAACACATCGCGCCGAGGTACTCACGTGTCGGAAAAGTTGTCCCTCTCGCTTTTCTCCGTCTCGCGCGCTCCTCTCCGCCGCCTCCTTCAAGTTTTACAGATGTTGCAGGGCTGCTCGTCGTCGCCGCCCCCTCCTCCCAGCGCTGCCCTCTGGATCAGATCAGGGGAAAGGCTCTTTAGGGATAACTCCCGATTCAAACACCCTCCGCTAAACTTTCCCTCTTCCCTCCCCTTCCTCTGAGCGGCGGAGAGAGCTCCGCTCTCCTTCCCCCCCTTCCCTCCGCCCGTTCGGGACGCGGCTGGGCTGGCTGCTGCCCGGGGCGCGGGGCCGCTTGCCTGGGGGAGCGGCGCAGGGCTGCGCCCCGGGGTGCGGGTCGGGCCGCGGCCTGCCGGGCTGCGACGCGAGCTCTCGGCATGACACCCCCGCTCCCCCCTTCCTCCTCCTCCTCCTCCTCTTCCTCCCCCGCCATCCCCCCGGCCCGGGCCGGCCCGCCCCGGCGGCGGCCCAAGGGCGGCGACACCCCGCCCACAGCCGGGAGGCAGCGCGGGGCGACGGCGGGCCCCCCCGGAGCGGCCCCTCCGCCTCGGGTCGCGCTTCCTCCCGCTCCCTCCTCTCCGGCTCCATCCTTCAGCTCAGCCTGCATCTGCAGCCCCGTTTCCCGCGCACCGATGCCTCGGACGCCCCTTTCTCCGGCCCGCCAGAAATTCAGGGCTTTCGGGGGGGAAACGTGCCCTCCCGATGGGTTTTCTCTGTGCGCTGCGGCTTCTGGGCTTGCCTTTGCTCTGGCGTCGCAGGCTGATTTGACTGAAGGACTTCAAGGAAAGTTTCACCTAAGCCATGTGACACCGAAAAATAGCTTTTTTAGGGAAAAAATACAAGTGCTTGGGTGAGGAGAAGGGTGGCGGTGATGCCTGCGCCCGCTCCTCCTTTCCCAGCCCACCTGCCAGCCTCCCCAGCACCCTGCCGGGCTCCGCTGGCCTTCACCCTACAAAACTCCGCTGCCTCTCTCTTTGGCCCTCGTCTCCGTTCTTCCCCCGGGCTCCTTGCGAGCAGGTTTCCCACAGCAGCATGCTGCGGTTCAGAAATAGCAGGAACTAGGATGCCATTTGTTCCAATATCTCCATCCGTCGGGAAATGATGTGTCCTGACAAGACACCTTGCCTTTTTCTAGTTCTGCAGATTGCTCCCCTGATATTAAAAAAATCTGAGAAACAGTAAATGAACATTACCACAATCATTTTCCATCAAGTCACAAGGTGGGACTGGCTCTCGCGAAAAGTATGCTTTTTTTTTTTTTTAAGTTACCATCACAATGTCAGAAAACTTCATATGCACCTTTGTCCATAGCCTGGCTCCCAACACAGCCAAGTAAAGATTTGTCACTGATACATACAATTCAGCAAGGTACCCGAGCTCGGGCTGCATTTGGGAAGTCCCCAAAAAATTATGGTTCTTGAAATAAAAGGTATGTTTGCTGGTGGAAATGAAAGACTGGCTTTTGATGCTGTGCATTTCATTAAGCTTCCCTTAGTCTCACCATTGAAAATGTTAATTTTATTACAAAAAAAAGCTGCAGGTATTTGTGGTTTGAGGTGACTTGGTCCACGAGTTTTTTTTAGAAACAAAGAGAAAGCAATCTTACCTGACTCAAAGGGCCACTTCAAGCCTAATTTCCTCAGGCTAACTGTTTTGGGGTTGTTTTTCACCCAGAAATCTTTTCTGGGTGCAAGAAGTAGCTTTAGAGAGATACCTATAGTGCATGGATCTCCCTGATACGGTCAGGCTAATTGCCCTGGCAGTCCCAGGGATGCCTTTTTTTGTGCAGGTTTTACAACGCCAGGTCAGCTCACCTTGACTTTCAGGATAGACACGGGGTCAGGTGCTTTTGCATTGAGTGAGAGGTGCACATCGTCCAAGCTGCCATGCACTCACGTGCACTGCTGGACACCGGCTCCAGCATGAAAGCCTGTGCCCTGGTGCCATGCCTCCATAGGCAGCGATTTCCCAGCACACCAAGACACCAATCTGCCCCTGCTCAGACCGAGCAGCCCCTGCTTGCCCAAGCGATGCTGCTGACAGGCATAGTGCTACACGGGGAAGAGGCATGTGCAACACCAGGATCTGAATACCGATACGAAGAGCTGATATTCTTCCAACTTTTTTATCTTGTATGACTTCCTTTTGCAGTCTCATGCTCCCAGGAAAATGTTAGCTGTTTCATGATACATGATCACAGTGGTGCAGTACTGCAGATATTTTGTTGTAGCACTATGTACTATATAATACATACAGCTAGTATATTTATCTATAGTATATATATACACATATAGTGTCTATATATATATAGTATACACATATATATATGTAACATGTGTACCATCCCCTGACACATATATATGTGGTGGGGGAGTGGTGGTGTGCAGAATGATTAGGCAAACCTCACGTCCCTTTACAGTTCTCTTTAAGAGCAATATGATTCCTTCAGCCCATTGTACCCTTCTCTCATTTTCTGCCCATTGCATATTCCTTTCTATTTAATGCAATCAATTTTCTTAAACTCTTTTTTCCTCTTTGTATAATAAAAACCCTTAAAAGTAACAGGGGAAATTAACCAGCATCCAAAATGATACTTTGTGAAAGAAACAAATTAATGTGGAAAATCCTGTTTGCCTAACCATTTATAATTCAGTATTGCTGATGTTAAGATACTGCTTTTAAAAATAGCTTAAAAGACATTCAAACTGGGGCATGATTTTAAGTTCAGACTAGGCCTTCGAATCAGTATTCATTTTAGACTTTTCTAAAAATAAGTTATTTCCTCAGAGCTTGGACATCTTGTTACATCATAAAACAACTTGTTTGTTTGTTTGTTTGTTTTTAATATTATTCATAATTCTAATTTGAGATAAATAACCCCAAACATTTCTTTACACTCAACTCGCACCAGCATTAAGACAGACAAAAAAAATATAAACTAAAGAGGTGATAAAATAATTTAATATTTGCTTATGAAAAATAGCCTTCTGCTGCATTTTTGAGCTGCAAAAGTCTTGAGAGAAGGGAATCACAGAAACAATGACTGAAGTTTCTGCCTGTGCCTGTGTCTGCTCAGGCCAAGCCAAAAATAAAAACTGATGGTGAGTGGGTGACATTTGCCTTTTGAAACGTATTGTAAATATTTCAACACCTTAATAACGAAGAGTGAAAAAGAAGCTTAGAGCATCCAAGACCCTTCAGCTAAACAAAATGAAAATGGGCAGGTCTGTTCAGGAAGGTGCCTTATCATCTTTCATATCTGATTTAGAGGAATCATACTTGAAAGATGCAATGGGAAGACAAAAGCTACACATAAATATAATATAATGATTTTTTTCACATGTCTGGATTGCCCCTCCGAGAGAAACTGACCTCTGAGATTTGTCTGTGATGTTTCCCTGCAAGCAGGAATTGGCTCCTGCAGAAGACCTGTTGCCCCATGCCGAAATTCGTTTCTCTGACTCAATATGCCATAACCACGAGCCATTTCTGCCATAAGTTATATCATGCATGATACTTTTGCCTTTCTTCAGCCTACCTTGTGAACCCACTTCTTCTCGGCCTCTGACTTGAAAGTTACAGGTCTCCAGGCTGTGTGCTTGTCTTCCCTTTTTGCTGCACCTGTTGTTACAGGAAAACACAATCAGAAGGAGCAGGGACTCTGCTCACATAAGCTGCATGCAAAAGACCTGATATTCAGCGATATCAAGAGCCAGTCTCCTCACCACTCCCAGTTGCACCACCCTCCACTTTCTCCCCAATCCCAGTGACTGTTCTACAGGACATATACAAGGACCTTAACTGTTGCTATTTATCCAGGTGCCATCCACTAGAAGACAAAGCTTTTAAGACAGTCACTTTCCTGCCAGTAGGCAAATACCTTACGGGAATAAATTTTATTAAATGGACAGGTCTGCTGTGCTTTTACAGGGGCAACCTCAGGTGAAGCACCAGACTATGGAGCAATGGCACTGATTTCTGCTCAGTTATGCAATATCCATCACAAGAGAACTTGACCTATTCATCTCCCTTGTTGCATGGCTGCCTCATACAGCAGAGAGGTCTCAAGAGGTGCCTGGTTGAAGGAAAAAAGGAGTATGAGATGGTACCATGTCAAAATCCTCAGAGTCTGCAGAAATTGCAGCTAGAGGCACAAGGAAAGGGTCGTGGCCTAAGGTGGGATGCAGAACTGGTGTATGGAAGTGACCACATTTGGGAAGGATATAAAAGTCAGGGCAAAAACCTGCAGTTACTGTCAGGGAATTGGTTTAGGAAAGGTAAATGGTGTGGGGCCTGAGTAGGGAAAGAACTAATTGTTTAGAATCTCTTGGTTTTGAAAGAAATTATAAACTGTACATCTGGTGTACCGCTGCACACTAGTGTAAATTAGTAACTTTGCATTCTTTCATTATTTGGGGTTTTGATTTGTATTATTGCCATTGAAAAAAAAATCAATCAGGAAATTTATCAGCAAATATCCAGATGTGTCAAAGTAGAAACCCTCATTCAAGAGTTTGAGTTTTCTAAGGATGCTTGTTGCAGCCTTTCACAGACTTGATCTACAAATTTCCTTCTGGCAGTCCATAGCAAGGAACCTCTATGTCTTTCTCCCTCGTCTGCTAATATTGGGGATATCACTAGATTTCAGTGGAAAAAGGACTGATGTCTAGTCATCAGATTTATCTTTCTACTCTAGCAGATCATCTCTTGTACATCATCCAATTTCTCTGAATGTCTAATCTAACTAACCTAGCTATTTAGAACATATATTCAGAACTAGGTTTTTTGAATGCTGTATAATGAAATTAAACAGATCAAAATGCAGTAATTTTTTTAGCCCCTTCTATCTTGTAAATATGTAAAATTAATATTTCTTTTTCAAAACCTGTTGTGATTACTGAAGAAAAAATAAGGCTAAGAGCTGAGTTTTACATACAGACAAAAAGGAACAATTTTATGCAGAAAATTCTGTACTTTTGGGCTGTCTACATAAAAAGCCTGAGCTCTCCATCTCTTAAATATAAACTTTTTTCAAAATACTTTTACCCTCGAGTTTAGATGTATGTTTGCATTAAAACTCTTCATTACAATGAACATTCTTCAGAAGAATACTTTCTTTTTACAGGAAATTAAAATGGTGTTGTTCTGCCTGAGATATTTTGATATATGAGCATAAACACACCAAACAAACAAGCAGAGTGAGTTTCCTTTGTTTGCTCTTAAAAGCATCTTGTACATGTTAATTATCAGGCAGGTAGCATATGGGGGAAAAGCAGAGTGTCTCTAACAGGCTACATCTAATAAAGGCACAAAAATCATAACATTTCATGCAGAATTGGCATAAATAATCTGTTTATCTCCTTTTTGCCATGGTATAATAAGAAATGAAATTGCTAATGGTGGTGATATTTAGGTTGTTATAATTAGCTAGATCATCATTAACATCCCCTTTAAATGATCTGGGATACTTTCAACCTCTCTCTAGGGAGTTGTCTCAGCTTGTCTCCCAACCGAGCCATCGAACTACATGTGAAAGGATTTAGCAGTATTTGGTAGGGTATGCTCACAAGCCCTTCTCCAGGAGATGTAGTTTATATAGACTGTTCTGGCAGATTTTAAACCAATTCCTTGAATGAAATTACCATTATGAGAAAAAAGGACAGTTTTTTCTAGCATGTCCAACCCAATGTTAATATTGCTTACTATGATGTCAGTCGGGATGGGGAAATGGGGAGGATATCACAGATATATAAAGGATCCATCACAATGTCTTTTTTTTTGCCAGTTGATGATGCAGTGATTAGGACAGACACATTCTGAGGTTAATTCAGACTCTCCCCTAGGAAATGACTAGGTTTTCCCCTAAGTCTTAAATCTACTAGCCAACATTTTAAAGCATGCTCAAATACCATGGAAGGCTTGTAGTCTTCAGACTTTCTGTCAGCCTCTTAAATAATTATTTCAGTAGCTGGTGGATGTCCATTGTTCTTGTCCAAATGCACATACAATGGCTTTGTTTGCCTTTTTTTTTAATAGCAATAGAAAAGAATAGTTTAATAGCTTCTATTTCATCCTAGACTTGCATAGCCACTACTTAGTGGGCATTTGCAAATGTCTTTTTCATAGCATGTTAATGCTCTATTACTACACTTCTAGCAGATCATCCCCTGTAAGAGTTGTCCCAGGAAAAGTATGACAATAGCATTAGTAAATCAAGTAGCATCCCATGGGCATTAAGGGGCTCCTGAGGACTGCTAGTTTATCCTCTTGGCCACCTGGGTGCAGATTCCAATCTTGTCAGGCATCCAGCCAATCTACTGGCCTTAATCTGTTCTCGGTGGACATTTGTCCTTACAGAATGCTACAGTGCAACATTTGATGATATCTAGACAAGAGACATCTGAGATGAGTGAATCTAAAGCATGAATTTCTCATCCATCGAGACCTCATGTTATATATCTATATATATGTACCTCTCTCAGTCTCTGTTTCACATCTATCTGTCTATACCAGTTGCTTGTCTCATTCTGACTGGGATATTGAACTGTGCACCCACCAAATGGACCAAATAACATGCTTATATGGCATCAGACAATACATTGAAGGGACTGTTGGTGACTGTGCTCCCACCCTTATTCCTGTCATCGTGCTCCATATCAGGCTACATTTCAGATAGACATTAAACCTCTAGTACCGAATAAAAAATGCCACACCACTTCAGCATAAAGCTATTCTGTAGGTAGAAAGCCAGGACATCAAGAAGTACTAAGGAGCTTGTACAGTCAGGATTTATAACAGATGAGATCTTTTTCTATTTCTCTGCAGTCAACATAAAAAAGCACAAGCTCTGTCTGGTTAATTTGGCAGAAAGGTGACCAGGTACTCACAGAAGATTCTTACTGGTGTGTGACCCAGCAGCATGCACAGCTCTCATTAATGGCAGAGAACAACAGTCCCATGTACACATACACATACAAAAAGAGCCTTTAATTTTCCCTGCAGTTATTTTTCCTTGCATCTCATTTATGTCCGACTATTTGAGTTCTCTCATTCCCTCTTCTGTAATGAAGAACATCCACAAAAGCCTGGGAAGAGCCAATCAGCAGGAGATTTGCACTATTTCTCAAGGAAGTAACACAAATTACACCTCTCTGTACCCCAAACTCGAAGTCTGGGTAACACCTCGGTTGGAGACAAGAAGGAATCTGCAGCTTAAGGTCACATAGTCTTGTTCAAAGGGAAGCAAGGCCCTTCTACTTCAGAAGAAAAAAAAAAAAAAATTACACTGATATGCCAGGTTGCTTTTACCAGGGCTTAATGAGACATTCTTGCCTAAACACCTTTAGAAGACAAGCCAATCAAACATGACATTTCAGGAAAACAACCAATCCCACAATATGCCCCCCTTTCTTGAAACTATCATCACATTTAGTTCTTTGGTACTACTTTTTAAATTTCTCAGTCATAAAAATAAAAAGATAAAATACCATGAAGCTGAGCTCTTTCTGTCCAGATTTGAGGTCTTGGACTGAAAGTCTAAGTAGATAGATCTCAAAAGTACACCTTGCTAGTTATACAAATTGTAAGTTTGGAGATGAGCCCCATGGATCCAAACCAGCCATCCTTGGCACTGGTCTGTCTGTAACGCTCATCGCTAGTGGTCCAGAGTGATATACAGTGCCAGGTGGTAGATAACAGTAACTGAACTTTCTGGGTCTTTTCAGGGTTCTTTAGCAAGCCAGGGCATCCAGAGATATGCAAGTCTTAAGTTAAAGCAGATGTCACATTTTCATCAATCATATCAAATATTAATCTTGTCTCCCAATTCAGTATCAGCTCCCAGGTTTCATTGAAGTGATGCAATTTTTGCCATAGGCTTTGGTGGGCATGAGGGATGTAATTTCAACAGTAAATTCTGAATTTTACTGGAATTACCCACACACTGAAAGTAAATAGTAATCCTTTGTATGTTTGCAGGATCGCAAACTAAGGAAACTGTTTGGAAACTAATGGAGAGAAGAGCACTTTCCTTAGGAAATTATGATACTTTGTCGACATGCCTCAAATTTGTCAACAGTTGGCCAGAATATCTTAAGTATATGTGACAAATTGGAAGAGCTTTATGTTATCTTGCTTGAATCTAAAAGGTTTCTGTTTTGTAGTACTCAGGCAAAGAAAAAGTCAGTGAATTTTACTTGAATAAATACTGCAGGCTGGTGCTAACTTGTCATTGGTGCTGACACAGACCAGCAATTGGCCAACTAAGAAAACAGCAGACAAGGAAAACAATGTGAGACGTGCTATAATATACAGTTCTGAATTTTGAACCAGTAAGACAAAGCCAAACACAAGTTTAGAAAAAAATCACCAGAGTTTCTAGGCAGGAAATATCTCTTCACAGTCTGTACATTTACCCAGCACAGTAAGACCGTGCTCCATCAAAGGCAGTAGAATATTTTACAATGGAGACCAACCATGGTTTTATGATCACCATCATTAGTTCAAGTAACCACCACAAATAGCTATGGAGAAAAAGCAAGCTTGCAGAATATCTCAAAGTAAAAAATGAAGCTATTAAAAATGAGACAAAAATTTTACATGCATTTAGGGTGAAACACAATCCAAAAGAACAATACCAAATACCATAAATGTGCTTCTATCCTATGTACATTGTAAGTTTTCAACTTTTCCCTTTCCAAAAGCCTAGCTATGGTGAATGGATGAGTTCTTACCCTTTTGCTTGATCTATTATTTTGCTCTCTCAATTTTACTCTGCCCTTGCGTTTATTTGTTTACTTTATTAAACTATTAAACTAGACTTAGAAATCAGATTCTTCCTATCTTTCAAAATATTAGTCACTAGGAATACAAACAGGACCAAACCATCTCCATTTTTATGTAGCTTTCTGAATGTGTTTGGTGAACAATGCACATGATACCACACAGTACATCATAAAAAATAGAGACACCAAAGTGTTCAAAACCAATTAATTTGACTTTCATACATCATGAGATGTGTTTTAAAGAGATGAAAATTCAACTGAAATACTACTGAAAGTTCTCAGGTCCTTCTGGTTACTCAGATAGTGAAAAGAATGCTATAGAAATTGAAACTGCACTACACTTAAAATTTTGCTTTGTGCCTGTGAAAGCAGGGAATACACAGTATAAAGCACTATGACAGCTGATGCTGGCAGGATTCTAGGATCTGGAGTTTAAAAAAGAGAAATAAGCACTTGCAAAACCCCACATGGTACAGTGGGATACCTGAGTTAAGAACTGGAAATCTGAGGACACTGCACAAGGAAAAGTTTTACAAGGCTGAAAGAAAATGAAGGAAGTTACTTTTCATTTTCCCAAATATGTAAACTGAAGGAAACTCACAAGCAGAACACAGTAATATGATCAAAAGATGACAGAGAGCTTTACTCATCCTTCACCATATACAACTTTGTGACTACTCATACTATGACCCAGATATAGATTAAGATCAGCTAATGGATGGAAAACAGAAAAGCAAAGTAACAAGATAAAAATTATGCTGGTGAGCAAGAAGAGCTTTATGGAGAACTTGTGATATTGTGTCCATCTAAATATATAAAAGGACATAAAAGCATTTAGGCAGCGCATTCCACTGTTCAAAAGAGCCTAATCTTCACTCATACTTCTGAGCAGACATCATATCAACTGTACTTTAATGACCTAAAAGCTCATTGTCCAGTTTAAACTTCTCATCTGGATGCCCTTGACAGTCTCTCTGTTGCAATTCATCTCTTCTAAAACAGGTGACTAAGACAGGATGAATCAGTCTCTGGAAATCCAAGGCCAATTAATCTTGCTGACTGCAAGGAAGTCATGGGAGGAGGTAAGCACCTGGCTGCCCCACCACTGTCTGGTGAGACAAATCCCACCTGGGCTCTGACCTGCAAGCTCCCTGAGCAGTGCTTCCTTCCATCTGTGGTTCCTTCCTGGCAGCCAGTGACCTCACCTCTGACTTCTGTCTTTGCTTTCTTCACCTTTGCCGGATAGAAGTGTCCCATACAATACTTCTGCTATTAAAACATGAAAAAAAAAAAAAACAAACCTGCTCATGAAGCTTCCTCAGCAGCACAGACTACTGTGCAAGCAAATCAAGCCTGTCCTTTGTCCTCTATACTGGTTTCCCAAAGAATCCCAAAGAAGATGACACTTCTCATCTTACTGTATCTAAAAAATATGCTTAATGCTTCAAGGTGATAACCACATAATAACATCATTCCTCAGACACACTGGAGCCTACCAGAGAGAATCTTGTTTGTATAGGAAACTGGGCTAAGGCAACAGTGAGGCAAAATCTTTACTGTCTTCTGTTCCAACCACAAAGCTGCGAGCTTCTACCTGCCATCTCCATACAGGGAAGAGAAGCGCAAATAATTAAAAACAAACAGAAAACCTCCAGCTGTCAAGGCAGACCTTCAACATTTGTGTGCAGGAAGACAATGAACGGGGTTTACTCAGCTCTGCAGAGCTTGGAGAAGGTATGACTCATGAGCAATATGGAGGACGAAATATTCTGAGGTGGAGTTGAGGAAAGCTTAATTTATAGTTATGCCCTCCAAATCCCATTTAGCAGGCCAAAGTGTGATTAATTTGTTCTTCCACATTGAGTTGTGTAAGAGGATGTGCTGAGCACTAATATATGAGCAGTCTAATATCACAGACTGTATCAAAGCTTTAAAAGTTCCTTTATCCGGAGCCCTGCCTATTTAAGGAGGTTATAGACAACTAGCAATCTACCTGTGCTGTATGATCATTGATGCAATTATATTACTCTCTATATCTGTTCAGAAAGAATAAAAGCAATATCCAGAGGACATGGACTTTTAAAAAAACTCTTGGATCACACATAAATTCTTTTCATATTGATATTCTTTATATACCACACAAAGAGCAGCATATCTTTATGGTCTAAATCAGGCAATTTCTATGGCACAGGGAGAAAATGTGTTGGCCTCAGAGTCACAGGTGCATTATACACTTACACATACTATTCTAGCAGTATAAGCCCAGGTATCAAACCTGGTGATGGATTTGTGTGCTCTGCTCCTTCAGCCTGGGTGCAGGTCAGTGGGTCATACTCCTCAGTCCTTATCCAGTTGCCTCTTCATTGTTTTTTACTGCCTGAGTCTGGTAGACACCAGTGAGAAAGCTGTCTTCAGCCAGAACAGCTGAATAAAAACTTCAAAAACTGGTCCTGTATTTGGTCTGCTACCTTTTGAAAAATCTCTTAGGACTTATGGTAACAAAATGAGGCTGTAGCTTCTCAAGACACTGAATAGCAAAAAAATCAAAACGAGCCTATTCTGCAGAGGACAAGAACTCCTTGCCTCTTCCCAAGCATGAAAAAGAGATGAACTCTGCTACAGGGCCTGTTAGCAAACATGATGCCCTCAGGCTGGAAGAAGCTCAGGAACTTACTGAGATGCTTTCCTCCCCAGGGCTCTGCTGGAGCCAGAGGAATGCTGCTGATGTTGTGAAGATGCTTGGCAGAGGGTAAGAGCCATCCTTGCAGTAGGCCAGCTTCAGGACATCATGAAGCTTAAAAAATCAAAGCCAATGCCAGCTCGGTGTGCTCAGAGCAAGGCAGCCCAGCTGGAAGTGTCTCCAGCTGTGCCTGAGATGGGGCCTTGGTGGGGATCAGTGAGGCAGTGGTGAGCCTGCACGTGATAAAGATATAAATCACAAGAACAGAGTATGCTTTGGAGAAAAGGTAACCAGAGATAAATGTGAAGAAAAATGTCCTTCTCAATTAGTCTTGGATTCCAGTTATGCAGAAAGCTAACCAGAACTGGGAACATGAGTAATAAGTGGCAGGTACACACCTCTCAAAGGGGTGGATATTATCCCTACCATAGCTCCTGATTGTTTTTCCCACATTATTAACAGCAACACAGTCTAATCTGGATGGCATGGCCATCAGCTGGGCCACACCAGTGCCCCAACCTCATATGTCAGGGGATACAACCAATCCTTCTAATCAAATCAGTGCAGACAAAACCAGCACTGCACTTCGTCTGGAAAACTAACAACACACAGCTACCCACACGTTCATATTCTCACTACCTGCCCCTCTTGAGTTTAGGAGAGATAAAGGACCTCAAGTCCCAAGTTTCCCTTGCACTTATTCCCAGGTCAGTTGCAAAGCTGCTACTACTTAGACTCCATTTCATCCTTTCTATAGAGGATAATTCCTTCCCTTCCCTTCCCTTCCCTTCCCTTCCCTTCCCTTCCCTTCCCTTCCCTTCCCTTCCCTTCCCTTCCCTTCCCTTCCCTTCCCTTCCCTTCCCTTCCCTTCCCTTCCCTTCCCTTCCCTTCCCTTCCCCTTCCCCTCCCTTTTCCCCTTTTCCCCTTTTCCCTTTCCCCTTTCCCTTTTCTTATCAAGGTGCCCAAATATGTCTGGGCTTGTACAGGAGAACCAGAGTGATTTTCATAGTCCTGAATAAAATACGTTAAACAGCATTGTTTTCCTGATAAAGGATATAGACTTTTGGCTTAAATACAAATTCTCAATCACTGTTACTTATTTTTTGTTAAGTGTACAACTGAGACCAGAGTACCACTCTATTAGACATAATACTCATAAAGCTGTTTACCCTATTTCAGTGCCAATCTTACTTTGTCTTACTTTTCAAAAAGCTGAAGATTTCACAGTATTTCTCATAACTAAAAAAAAGATAATATTTCCACCTAGGCAACCCTGATAACAACCAATGGGCTGCCAAAAACAGTAAAATAAATGCTTATTTTTCTGAAGCAGTGTTACTCTTCCCCACCATACCTGTGAGACAGGGATTGCTTTCAAAGTGTCATTTCCCTCATGCTCATATAAGGATGTGGTATAGACAAGTTTTCCAAACAATGTCAGGCTGGACATGGTCCACCTTTCATCATATCTCAAAAGGATTGCCTTTGAAATGCAAGTAGAGTAAATCATCAAATTGACACCCACCTTCCTACATCATTTGCTGAGGTTTTTCTTATCATACAGAAATGTTACATCTGTTACTGAAGATGCAAACATGCAACTGTATACAGACTCACATTTGTGCACAGACAGTAGCACAGTATTTCTTGTCTAATCCTGGGAAAGTTCGTATACATTTGTGGCTAGGCCAGAGTCCAAATCCGATTGGGGGGAAAGTGCTTAAAAAAGTTTTAGACAAAAAATTTTGTTAATTTTAGTGCAATGTAAATATCTAAATACCCAAGCTGGCTTTGGGAATGTCAGTCTTAATCTCTTAGTGAATAAGTTTCTAGATTTCCTTTCTGTTCTGACTGAAAAAGGCTAAAATTTCCTTTATAGTGCTCAAAACTTCTTCTATAATTGTTACTACATACAATCCATGAGAATCTGGTTCTCCTGGCATAAATAGGTTGCTCTCATTTAGCTTTCCAGTGTGAGTGACATACTAAAAGAACAACATTTTTAATTCTCTTAAGTGTTGATGTTGGGAAGGGATTCTTTAAAAAGAAGTATGCTTGTTTTTCATCATCCTAGAGCGCATTCAGAGCAATTCTGCTGATCTCAGTGAACATATCTTGGTGTAAATCTAGTTTTAATGAGGCAGACTTGAACTAGAACAAATAGGTATTTCTGATCAGTCATTGTCAAGTTAATGTCTTTCACAAGCAAACTCAGAGAGCAAGACTTGCAACCAATGTCGAAGTCATTGCATCTGCTTACATTAGAGATGTTTGAACCAGAATCTTCTCAAGTGGTGTATTAGCCAGACAGTAGATCAATAAACAACACAGAGAAACAAGTATCTTGTTTAGGAGTGTGCAAGTGTTTCTACAGAGGAAGGAGTATGACCGTTAGGATGTTTTTTAAACTGTAAACACATCATTACCCAGATGTTTAATTTCCCTCTTAGACTGCACAATAATAAATATAAACACTTCAAAAACTGTGGTTAGCATTCTTTAGAGCAACTTGTCAAACTATTATTTTTTTTCAAGTCCAGGAAATTCTGTTTGCATTCCTGCTTCTTCACTACCACACACCTAATATTTTTGGTCTAATGATGCTCAAAGCTGAGTGTCCACAAATCCCACAGGAGGCAGGGAGCCCTTCAATTGTTGAAGTCACTTTTTCTACATGCTTAAAATATTTCTTTTGAAATTAATTTTGCTTATCTATGAATATTTTAATAGATAGAATATAATTCTGCCAAAAATATTCACACAGGAAACTGAGTAGGAATCTATTCGGTGTTTATAGGGAACCCACTTCCATTAAGCAACTGATCTCTGTCAGTCCTGTGAGTGCTCACCATAAATAAGTTCACTGTATATGTCCACACTGCCTATCTATTTCCTTCCTCCTGCAATCTGCAGCACAACTGGAGTTTCCAATCCATTTGTTTTCCACCCTCTGGCTACTTACTGCCCTGACAGGTTTTGCCCCATCACTTACATTGGGAAAAGCTCTTAAAACCTTGTGGGAAATAACAGGGCTGTTGGGGCCAGACAAGGAAATTCAGCTCCAAGTGCAGAGTTAGGGAAGTGACTGGCAATGAAAGGTTTTCATTACACAATGAATGAAAGTGTTAGGGGTGGAAGGAAGAGACAAGACATAAGAATGGAAGAGAGTTAGCTATAGGACTGGAAAACTCAGGAAATATTAAAGAAAAAAAAGAGAGAAGCTAGAAATACATCAGCCTACAAATGGCACTTTCTTAAGTTCATTACAGCAGCAGGAGCTGAATTCAAGATGAAGGAGCTGGTTAATACTGGGGAAGAAAAGGGTGATTTTCATATATTACAAAAAAAAAAAAAAGGCAAGCAAATGAAGTGGAAAAGGAATACATATTCTTTTGCTTTGACTCATTTCTTTTGGCTTTGGGGTTTTTTTCAGTAAGACCTGGCACAGGGATTTTCTCCACCAGGGGCACATCCCTCTGTGGCTGCACTGGTCCCATTTCCAGCCACAAACAGACTTGAGGGCACTGCCAGACCAATGGGAAGAGCTTTGCTGGGGGTATGGTCAGGGCCGCAGACAGTGATGACCCAGGCAATTAGAATGCATGGAAGTAGAATGTATTTTCTACAAGCAGGAACCACTTTTCTGAGTGTTCTGCCACAAAACGACTTCGTGCATCATGAAGAGCATGCCGTGGCATCCAGCTGCTACAAACACTTTGAAAGACTCCATTTGTTTACACTCATGAAACTTCGTTTTCCCAACCTCTCAGGTTCTGGTTACAGCTTTTTGGGAGGAAAACATACTGACTTCTAAATTTCTATAAATGCTACTATTTCAAATTTCAGTATCTCTCCCTTTTCATATTTTTCTTCTTTTGGCTGTTTCGTGCTCCTTTTCTTCTTCCCCACCTCCTTTCTCCTTCCCTACCTCCACCCCCAACCCTATATGTTTGGAGATTGTCCAAAGAAATTAATTAAACTTGAAGGACATGATATTTGTTTCTTGTTTCAACCTCTTTCCCAGATTCTTTCAGCTGGGCGTTGCCCTTAATTAACAGCATTTTTGTTTGAAATCACATACTTAATGATCCCTGTGTTCTCACTGTTTTGTTTGGTTTGGGTTTTTCCTATTCCTTCTTCTGTTTCTTTTCTTTTTTGTTTTGTTTTGTTGTTGTTAAAAAATGTAAGTTTATTTATTTGCAAAGACTATACTGTTTATCCAAGTGAATAGTATCTTTAAGTGGAAAAATAAAAACCAAGCCAATTTTGTTGCTTCTTTACTGTCTCAGCTTAATAGCCCTGTGGTTTCTATTTTTTTCCTTTCTTTTTGTGTGTATTTCTAATTCCAGCTGTGCAACACACATCAAACCAGACTGTGGTTGCACTTCTTGGTAAACTATGCTACTTAACATTTCATTTAAAAAACAATTAGACTTTCTTCCCCCCAAGAAAACAAAATGAAACTACAATAATATTCTTTCAGTTACATCCACAGATACAGGATAATTGATTTCCTCTGTACATTAAAAAAGCTTTATTCTGTTTTGTTGGCAACACCAAATCTTTTTTATTTAATTAATGTTTCAAAAAGTAAACTGATTCAATTAGGATAACTTTTCAATGGAAATAGTGAGATGCAGAATAAAGCTTTTTCTAAGTTAGTTGAAGGATCTTGTGTGACTTCCCTGTGAGAGGAAAGCAGCCAACTTGAAATCAACTGAGTTTCATCAATAAAAGGAGAATGAGGCCTAGTGGAACCACTCTGGAGCTAAACTGCTTGCAAAAAAACCCCATTTTATTTCCCACACTAATGTTAAAAAACTGGGGAGCTTATTATAAGGATGCTTTTCTCCCCCCTGCCACATGTCCCCCACCAATAGCCAGCCTCATTAAGCCAAAAACAGCAAACAAAACACTTTCACAGAAAAAAATCTGATGAACTGTTTAGAGTTGCAAAATGAAGATAAAATCTTGCAATAGATAATGGATGTGAGTGGAGTATAAAATGTTCAGTTCTGCATTATATCTTGAACAGAAAATAATGTTACATCCTCTTCCCAGGAAGTTTTGTTCCTCAGCACCTCCTCTGTGGTAGGTGGAAAATAACACACTGATGATGTGCCAGAAACCATTGGAGACAGGTGGCATCCATGGAAGGTGACCTACTTGGGCCAGCAACAGGGCAGAGAAGCCAACACTCCTTTCACATCCGTCTCCTCCCCCTTGCTCTTCCAGTGCACCAGGAAAGCAATGGCTCTTTGTCAGTCTGTGTGAGAAGGGCTTCAGTAAAGGACAAGCATAAGGAGAACCAGCCAGCTCAGGCAGTGCAATCTGAGGACTCTGAGGTCTGAAAAAGTCCATGACTAACACCACTAAAGGCCCTGCCCACTTTAAGAGTTCACAAGAGCAGCAACACTGTTTTGTGAGACCCAAAACTCTTCCTCCTCTCTTTACCACTAGGGGTGAGATAATGTTACCCTGAAACCAGAAAGAAACAGTAATTCTACTTGCCATTTTAAAAAATAGATAGTTTTTAAGTACAAGTTTGTGCAGTTCCTACTGGAGCCCCAAAACCCAGGAAAATCTGTTCTTCATTAAGACTTTGGGTCACATGCCATTCATCTGTGTGCATAGCACCCTACTGATAGTGGCTTGTGGGACTGACAAACAGAAGAAAACCAGCATGTAGCCCCTTCCGAACTGCATTTTTCCAGTGGATATATTTCAACCTCAAGCTGTAAATGGCTCAAAATGCAGGTACTGCCTCTCATTATTTGTGCCCAGACTGCCCACTGATGCTACTGAAGAGAGGCATGTAGGAAATACAGGGTATATTACCTTATCTCATGAATGGAGGTTATGGCACTTCCTTTAAAAAATCATTTTCTCAATCATCAGGAATGACATCTGCTTCTGGTGAGAACAACTCAAGTCAGCGAAAAGATTCTGGGAAAATGGCCTCCTGCTTTCACCTCTGAAGTTACTAGGTAATCATTTGTCTCTCTTATAAAACAGGAATCATATTCCTTTTAAATTTAGATAAGGGAAATGGAACACATCCAGCAAAAAATGCTAACTATCCTCCAGCAGAACACAGAAGTCAGACAGATGCCAGCACTGAAGGAGGCTCACTTAGGTAGACAGGCAAACACAATTCACACACTACTTCTCCCCTCCCAAGTTGTGCAACACAGAGTTACAGAGTCTCTGAAAACATGAGCTAGCAGAGCATGCAGGACACTCAGAAATGCCTGCGTAGTGAAACCTAGAGGACTGGGTTCTGCAGGGTGGTCAGCCAAAGGGACCTTGTGTTGATGATGCAATATCTGTAACTTGATAATCTGCTTGAGAAATATGATGAAGTTACTAGAACTATTTTGATCTGCATTGGAGCCTCCATGTGTACTTGCAGCTGAACAGTTAAAATAAATCCGTGTTAGGAAAACGGATTTCTTCACTAGTTGAGCTTGACTGGTAGCACAAAGCCCTTGTCTCCTCACCAGCTCAGCACTTTGGCTAACAGGCCAAACAGCATTGTTGACAATACAAATTACTGACTAATTCCTTTCACACACCTTGCTAAGGAGATAAGATAAGCCCAGACACAGTAGGGGTGTTTACACTGGTGTGACACCTTGGTATCTCTGGTACCATGTCCTACTTGCTATTCATCTGCCAAGCAGAAGTGACTGAGGGACAGAAGGGGACAATGACCCTTCTTCACAAAGTAATACTGCTCAGAGTATGGACAGTGAAAGGTGGTTTACTCTTTTCTCCTGGTGAGACTGGGCCATGGAAGTGGAGGAATATGAGTTGGATGGGGAGAGGAACAAAGTAAAACAAAAGACTTTCCCCCGAGTTAGAAAAATGGGAACTTTTCCTGCTCCCATCCCTGTCTAGGCTCATTATCATGATCCAAATGGAAAGCATTTAATTCATACTTGGGGCAGGAAGTGGGATTAACTCCTCTTGTGTTAAGGGAAGCCCACTCCAGCAAACCCCTTTGCTCTCTCAGCCCTGAAAACTGATCAGACTCAAAGATATCAACCACAAAAGCCGTTTACAACTTGGTATTGTAAAAAAAATTTACTCCATCATCACATTAACAAATCAGGCAAGTACACAGTCACTTTCATTCCCACCCCGACCCCTGTCCTAAATTCCCACTGGGAACAGATACCCAAGGCTCCTGGTTCCACCATCAACATTCTTTTATCACTTACAGCTCTTATTTGACATTCATGGAATGAAGATAGCTACAGTTCTGGCAAGAAGATTGTATTTTCAGTATGCCTCATGATGTTCCATGTAAAACTGTACCAGCATGTTTTCAGAAGGTAGAAAAAGGTGCAAACACAATAGACATAATAATCAAGCAAGCTTGAGCAGTGGGGGAAGGAAATGAGCTAATTTCCAAATGCTCAGTGCCCAGTCATGGAGACTAAGGGCAGGTAAACAGGAAAAGAGAGGAAGGAGGAGGTCATTACACCTTTGGCTAGAGAAGCTTCTTGTGCTAGTTGTCTGAAGCAGCTGCTGCACTTATCTTTAAGAGGTGAAGAAAGACGTAGGCTGAAGGACCGTCTGAAAAAGGATAGACCATGAATGGATTGTGGGGTTCATACAGCCAGCCATACAAGTTAGTTGAAACATTGTGGTTGTTAGATTCTTGTAAAGGCTCTTGCTAAATGCATTTTTTGTTCTTTTCTCTTTTTTCCCCTTAATTTCATGTTACTATAAATCTATGTTTTTAATTCTTACTTTGAGTTACAAGTAAAAATGTATCTTGGCTAGGGATAAAGTGAATTCTTATCAATTTATTGCATGATAAACATGGTGAGAAATGAAAACTCCCCAATCTCATCTCCCTCACACTTAATTCCATTTATTTTCATTTGAATAGTGGGGGCTGAAACCTGAAAGAATACAAACTCAGATTTGTTGAATGGGCCAGACTCACTCCGGTTCTGTGGTGATTTGCAAGAGTAGAAGTGGGCTGGGAATTCACCAGAAAAATATGCTCCAGTCTCAAGGTATAAAACAGGCTTTTCTCCATACCAAGAGTACCAGGAGTGGCCAGGGCATATTCCATAAAGACATTTGGGGTTTTGCTGCCTAGCCATGCAATACACAAATCAGGCAGCCTGCAGTGAAGGGCTTCATGGGTCATGATCCAGTTTTCATGCTTCCCTGAAAAACACATCCTAGGGGTGAAAGTGGAGGATGCTTAGGACACCACAACTTCTATGCAGATTAGCACAGGCCCAGCAACATTTAGGCATCTGAAAAGCTCAGAAGTCTCTTAATGGATCTTCTCTTGAGCCTCAAAAAGGTAGAGAGGACCAGAGAATCAGAGGAATTTGTCACTTAAGTGACTTCAACCAGTAGAATTTTGGGAGATCCTGGACACTGAAGTCTGGGAAGTGTGGCAATAGGGCACCAAGAGTAATATGGACACTCTTCCCTCACAGCTCAAGAGACATACTGACACAACAAAGTGTAATTTTAATTTCCCTGCTCATGTTTCAGGGAATCTTTGAATTTGCATTTAATTCTCTTTTTTCCTTTGCTGCTTGTATTATTGTCTCCTTATCCCAATAATCCAAAAGTGTTATTTTCTCTCTAATTTGTTCCCACAGACGGCAGGGTAGGGAAATAGAAAACAGAAGTCAGAGACCTTGAGAGTATAATGAAAATGAAATCATGTGCCTCCAGATTAAAAAGAGGAAACGTATTAAACCTTTAAAAATACAGATTAATCAATTATGTATGCAAAAGAGGACACAAGAATTACAGTCATGAAAAGCGGAAGGAAATTCAGAAGTACAGTATATGCCTCTGGGATCTTCCTGACTCAAATCCAGCAAAGGGATGTACTTTCCCTCCATGGATGCCCATAAATCCCATGAATGTCAAAGGGACACTGCTCATTTAAAATAGGCCCAAAATTTAGGTTTAGAGAAAAGAAAAAGGAAAGAGGTTTCATAAAACACTATCATAACAGCATCAGCTTTAAAAATTTCGAGTATGTTTAAGCAGGGAAGAAAAAGAGAGAATGAACAACTTCTGTCACATTGTTACAATTCCCACACCAGAGACCATCCTTTACCTACATGGCTATGCTTTCATTACACATTATACTAGTGGAAGCCTGTGGCTCTCCAAAAATGGATGCACCAGGGAACAGTGTGGGGAAGCACCCTGAAAAGGATGCCTTGTGCCCTTCAGGATAATCCCATGACCTGGCCTGCCAGCAATACTGTAGAAAAGAGAGTGATCAAAATGTCACCACCTAAATTTAGAGTTTAGTTTTCTGCTGTTACAATCCTTGAGAGATACAGGGTGTCTTCTGCATAAGAACAAAAAGAAGGAGAAAAAATAATTGCCCGTTGATTTATGTGTGCTTGGAGGGTGAAATTTTACCTAATCAAATTGCTTGAAACAGTAAGGTAATTTTAAAACATAAAAGTGGTTTTAAAACCTTACACTTCCTTCAGTTCTTCCATTATTCTGAGTAGGTTTCCGGGACCACATATTTTACAACGAGGAGTGCATTCTCTCTGTTGTGTCAACAAATTACATAAATGTAAAACTTACATCACTTTATATAGAAATATAGTGTGTCAGAAATCTCCTCTTGATCCAAGTCCAAGAATTGATTATCTTAACCAATCAGCAATACATTGAGAACATTTAATTACTGTCAAAATAAAACCAAGGGAATATTTCCCTAAGCCCTATTTCCAGAATTCTCAGAACTTGCCCTGAACTTACTATAAAACTAGCTGAGCTGCTTTCTAGGGTCTCATCCAGGAGAGCCTTTCTAGATCTTCACCACTCTGATGGTTGTTTTAAATATAGATATATTTGTGGCTAGTGGTTTTCCTTTGTGTTTGTATCAACATCAACCTGAATAATGCTGAACCACTGCTTTCCCTACCCACTCTTTATCCTTCTTACCGCTGTAGAATTATATACTTCTCCCAGACTTTGCTTTGCCAAGTGTTCCAGCTTTCATCTGATCCATCGAAGTTGCAGCTCCTGGATCATTCTACCAGTTCTTTCTTGTATTTGCTTTAGATCCAGTCACTTAATATGGAAGGATGCAACTACACACACAGTCATTCTAGCTGTCTCTTTCTCATGCCTAACACAACGCTGTTCTAACTTCCCTATCTCTGCTGGAAATACCTCACCAGTGCAGTTGGGATGGCATGTTACTGCTTGTGGCTGTGTATCCATCAGTCTTTTTCCACAGGCGTTGGCAAAACAAAAGCTCCTGGCCTAGGGCAGAATGCTCGATATTAGATCCTAAATTAATGCTTTTTGCTGTTAACTATCATTGCATTACTGCTACCTCACTTCTCAGAATCATTTGTGCAACAGTTTTTGTAGAGTATTCTCAACAATAGTCTACAAAATATTGGCAATGTCTTCCAATTTGCAAGGTCTAGGAAACTTTGTTAATATAAATCTAATTGTGGCATTCATTGAGAAAAATCTTAAATAAGGTCCCACACTGGCTACCGCTGGCTTCTGCTAGCTACATCTTAGAAAGCACTGAAAGTTTTTGCATAATTAGAGTAAAACAATGACATTTCTGCTGAAGAGAGAACCATTTGTCACAGCCAGTAGTAAAAGGTGAAGATTAATACACAGAGGAGATAGTTATACTGATGTCCAAAGAGATTTTAATTCTGAGTTTCCTTCTGTCCCAAAGGAATCTTTAGGTCTGTGAAAGACACGTATCTTTTCTTACCAACATATCTTTCCGTAGTGTCAGAATTGCCCATACTAAATAGTTCACATTTTATTCCTTCAGAAAGCAGCTTAACACTGTTAACATTACAGAAGCTTTTCTGTAAAGCAAAAAATGTGCACAGATAATGTAACACGTAGTTATGACTGTGCTATTCAGGTATTATTATAGCTGTCATGGAATTTCATCAAGACCTCTATAGAATCTGCATCACTTTGCAAGAGATGGGCACTTCCTCTTTTCCCGTAGTTACATTACAGCTTGCAGCAACTACAAAATGCAAATGTGCAATTTTGTCTTGGTCCATACACTGTTTGAAGTATCTACCAGTTTTCATGGTTAGCACAAACTTCTTAGAAATAAAAATGCTTAAGAGATTTTTTGAGATGCCTGGGAATAGCTAGATAGCACAATCTAGTACAGTTTCACCCAGTACATTTTGCATTCATTTCACTTACGTATGATTTACTTTTCCTCTAACATTATATATATGTATATTAGTCCTACTATTTTCCCCAAAAAAAGTATATCAGCTGATGGAATTTTGACTTCAGAAGGATCCTTTTTTTATCTTGATTTTTTCCACCATTTTATTGCTTCATCTTTTTTTTAGCTTCTTATCTGAATTCACTTACAAACTGCAATCCTATTCAGCGAAATAAAATCTGTTAGTTAATTATGTCAAATATACAGAAAAAAAATCCCCAACCTGAAAAGACACAGTTAAGCAAACAATATCCCAGTGTGTATATCTGAGGAAAGTACTCTGTCTAGATTTCTCAAAGAACCAAATGCTGCGATTTCAGTGAAAGGAAGCAAAGTAAACTAAGAAAACTGTTGTGACTTCAACTTTGGAAATTTTGTCATTGTGCAAGGAATAAAAAGACTTTTGTTGCACAGTGCCATCAACCTGCAGTAATGCATAATAATTATCACACACTGTAATAAAAGCTGAGAATTTTCACAATTATACACACATGCCATACTAAACATCACAGCATTCTAGTCATCTACAAGCAAGAAGAATTTCCTAATTCCCTTTCCAATTTGTTTCCACACTAAGGAATATATCTCCTTGCAAATATATACACTGGCTTTATGAGGCAACTTAAAAGAAACGTTCAGCCATGGCACAGACTGTCATGAAGGAAGCAGAAGTGGGTGTTTGGGGCAAGGTCCTATTATGTTGGGTGTTGACTCATTCAAAGTTGGTTGCAGATGGATAATAGGTAGTACACTGTGATTTCCATGCAGCAAATAGGGGTGCTAGGAAGAGATGCTGTATGCTCTCAGTGGTTCTCAAGCTGTTTCTGTCTCCATGATGTTGCCCTTCCAGTGACCTGCTTTCTTCAGAATTTATTTCAAAAACAAAATATGCTTTTCAGGCTACTTTAAAATGACTTTACTTGAGGATCGGCTTACCTTAAAATAAATAAAATTAATATAAGTTTGTACAGTGATAATTGTCAGTTCCTCTCAAGTTTCTAAACTAGAAGTTACTGTGATCACTCAGCCTTTTTGTGCTGAATGCACTTAACTCATAAGCAACCACAAAATATTAGGGTTTCATATAGTGTAGGATACATTTACCATAGTAACAGTATGATGTTGTCCCAGTAGCTTATTCTTTCATCACTTTTGTCCCTTAAAATACAGATCAACTCACTTAGAGTGACTGCCACATGAAACTCTTGCTCTGTTTTAGAGGTCAAGCACAGCAGCCTGACCTACCTGGGTTCACAGGATTGAGTTAAATCCCTGTTCTCAAAATTTCCCTAATTCACCTATTTCAGTGTAGTTTACTTAGTTGTTGCTAAGTCCATACTTTTCTATAACCTGGCTCATGCAGTTTAGACAGCATTATCTTAAAAGAATCATACTTTCATAAGACCATGTAGCAAAATCTTCAAAGATAAAATATTAAGTTGCTATTTTAATAGGGTTACTTGCCCTGATCACTTGATTCATTCACAAATTTGGCTATAAAATCAAGTCAGATGTCTGTGCCATTTCCTGAAGGGCACTACCAATACCAAATTCTACATTTCCCTCTTCCCAAGTTGCAGCTAATTTTCTTCTGCTCCATATAACACCAGCAACATTTGCAAAGTATCGCAATACGGGCACCATTCAAGGGAAGTTTTAATGTGAATTCAACTCATTCATTAATTTACCAGAATTTCCCCCAAAATGCACACATTTCACATTGTGCAAGAAAGACATGTCTCATTTCGTGTGGTATCTTAATGACTGAAAAGCATGTGTCAATTTTTCACTTTGTTGTTTAGCATTTATGGTGTTTGAAACTAGTATTTTTGTTCTGCAACATGTTCAGAAGTGCTGAGGAAAAATATTTTCACTTTTGAATAAACATCAGAAGCATCATAAAGAAGGAAATAGACTATCAAAACTATTTTAACATATAGAAATTCATGGCTTTCAAAGTGATGAAACTGTGTAAAACTTGGAAGGTTAAATTCTGAGCTTCCTGCCTCCCACTTTCAGCTAAGAATTTCTCTCAAAGAGCAAGAAGTCCTGGAGACCTGGTTCCCAGAGCAGGCACACAGGGAAGATATTTGGAAAGCAGGTAAGATTTCATGAGGATGTCATTAGCACTTTGTCAGAAGGGTTTTGAAATGGATAGGCTTCTGGAAAATTTTTTAAACATCCGTTTTTTTAAGGAATTTTCTGCTGAACCAAGTTTTAGAAGTGATTCAGTGGGGTGTCACTTTAAGCAAGGATGAGACCATGATATGCTAGAGATTTTAAAATCCAAACCACAAAGCCATGTGTTAGCAGACTACAGCTGTGAACACAATGTTGCTTTCAGTATTATTCTGATGAGAAATGAACCCCTCACTCTGAACCCCCAATGGCCTTCTGCATTTAAAATAGGTCAATAGCAACACATAAACTTATATGCCTTCAGAACTTATATTTTATTTTTCTGTAGCCTTCCATTCTCAAAAGATGTGTTTTTCTTTACAAATGTCCTGCTTAAGAAGCCTGAACTGAAAACTGAGCTGCTTCAATTAGCATGTCTTATTTGTCTGTGTTTCTGTTTCTTGACTTCATGTGCTTAGGTCTTCAAAGCAGATCTTCAGGGCAAATTCTTGTGGATATCTATTCCCAAATGCATTTCCCACAAATAGCCTGTAAGATATATTTAAAAATCAGATATTTTGTTTAACATTCTTTCTAGATGACCTTTCACTTGTCACAATGACCTCATCCTACCCTTTCTTCCAGTCTCAGTGTTTGTTGTTATCTGCTCTCTTCCTTTTTCCTTCACCTCTCATTCTCATTTAGCTCTTTTCTCTCCTCACACTACAAAAATACCTGGTTTCTTCTCCTAGCTAAAATCTCCTACCTGTCCCCTCATTTACATTTATAATTTCCACCCATCTCTTTTCCTTGAAAACAGGCTGAAGATTCTCTTTACAGTATCTCTTTACAGTATCTCTTTACAGTAACTCCCTGAATTCCTTGTTTCTGGTGCTACTTTATATTCCCTGTATGTTCTCTTCTCCCTTTACCTTGCAGAAACCATAAATGGCAAATCCTTAGCTAAATCTCAGTAGTCCTTTTGCATCTTCAACTTCCTGGCCCTGTGAGTATTACTAACACTATCAAATAGTCTCATTTCGGCCACCTTTCCTTTCTTTATTCCTAATATTTCCCCTTCTTTTCTCCTCAAAGTATCTTCCCTTCTCTTGCCTTCTCTAGGCATTCCACAAGATTCCCTCCTTTTCCACTTCTATCCTTCGTGGATAATTTCCCGCCAACTCATGCAAACAAATCACAATTTCCATAGTACAGAATCAGAGCTCTGTTCCATAGCAATTTGTTTCAGAAGCACATCTTTCTATCCCAATGAAAGTCTTGATAAGTCTCTGGGTATCACACTAACGGTGACTAAAAGCCCTGAATGTTCAAAAATCTTTTTCTTGTCTTCATCTTTGATTGTGGTGAGCAACACTGATTTCAGCCTTGGATGTCCACATGCAGAAGCATGAGATCCTGTCTTCTCCCATCCCTGAGTCTCCCATCTGTGCTCCTGGTTCAGCCCACACCGTGTTTCCACACGCTATCCCTGAACAATCGTGTTTATTGTCTCTTCTCACTGCTCAAGTTCTTGTCCGACGCTCATCTCGATGAGCGCAATGCCCTTTTCTCTGGCCCTCACAAAAGCACTCTTACCCTGCTCATTTCAGGCCCCAGCAATATAAATCATTTTCCTAGCCTGTTGTTCTGACTATACCCATTATCTTTGAACCCTTTCAATGATTCCTTTCTCCTCTGGGACATCAAGCTTATTGTGACTCTCTTAACTTTCAAAGCCCTTCATGGCTTACTCCCAACTTGTCACTTTTTATTCACTATCAAAATATAAATGCCCAGCATCAGTCGGCCCCAGATGCCAGCTTCAATTGATCAATTTGTTAAATTTTCCAACAAGCATCTTTTGTGCTTTCTCCCTTGCTGCCCCTCAGGCTTGAGAAGAGCCTGCATGTGCATTCATAAAACCAACTGTTATCCTCCTTTGAATCCCTTATTAAAATTCTCCTTTGCCAAAAACTTGAACATGGCTAGCTTACAGGCGCATGGAAAGCACCCCCTACTATGATCTTGTTATTCCCTTACTCTTATCCATCTGTGGTCATTGGTCTTATATTTCGATTACATTATTTTAAGCCATTTGGGACAGAGCCTGGATGTTTCATGTTTCTCCAGCACTCGGTGCACAGTGGTTCTAGACTACAATTTGGCCTGCAAGGTGCTGTGGTAACACAAATGAGAAAAAAAAGGTATAAGGAAAAGAAGCAGAGAGAGAAGCAAATGAGCAAGCAGGGCAGAGTGATTTTTTTAACGCTTTGTATGAACATTTGTAAGAATCTTCCTGCTGGTTTCAGTCAGTACAGAAAGGAAGACTAGACAGCCTGTTCAGGTTTGGACAGCCAGGAACAGGAACAGGAACATGGCAGACAAATAACACACCGGTAAAGACCTTTACATATTCATGCCTATAAGCTAAACACAGACTGTATTTTTTAGAAACATGGCTTTGGAACTGCTCACAGAGCCAAGTCAGTTATAGCAAACAGAGCATCAGACAGTTTAAGTTGGTTTGAGCTTCCAGCACATAAAAAGATGCATACTTACTTTCTCCAGGTTTCTAATTTTTTTCTTTCAAGCTATTCAGTGGTACAATCATGATCTAATATTTGCCTATTATTTTGATGCACCCACCTCACTAGCAGAGCTAAATAGTTCAATGTTTCCTTCCATTGCAATGCTGTTGAACAAAGTTTTATGCTAAATTTTTTGAAGGCAGATGTAGGATGGTGAAAAACATAGCAGCTCAAGTACACACTGCACCGACTGTGTGCTTTCTGGGGGACTGTCCAGAACACTCCTGACCTTCCTTAATTTTAAAGAGATGGCTGGGAGAAAAAGTACCCTACACCCTATCCAAGATTTTAAAGTAACCACAGCAAGCCCTCTTATAATTAAGCTGCTCCACTCCATTCACTTTCTTTCTAAGTTCGCTGTAACCAAAATTGCAGTGAAAGAATTCAGGACCTTTATTCTCTTTCATTATAGCTAGACTTTTGCTACATGGGTAATTCTCAAAAGGGGAATTGTTAGTGGTGGTTTTCTCTCTGGCTCAAAATTATAGCACCTATTTCTACTTCTGCACGCACAGCTCAGCAACTCACTAGGGTGCCTGCTCCTTATGAGACAGAGTTTCTCCTGCTCTGGGCAGGATTTACAGAATGCGTCTATGACTTACGTATCTTAGACCAATATTTTTTAGGGGCTTCATCTTTTCACCTTTCTGAGATAAGGCCAAGTGCTGCAGGAACAGAGCTCACTGATTAGAAGCTGCATGCTAAATCAATAATTGCTTTAGCAGCAATCAGGTTGGAGAAACAAAGCAAAAATGTATTGGCCACATGAAAAGCTTTGGGTTTGTTTTGACTTAGATTAATTCAATTATGTTTTAAAAAAAGTTGAGTTCCAAGAATAAGGAATCAGTAAATTTACATAGAGATTAGGTAATAAAAGGTCTGTTGCACTGTATTCTCATTGGATGTCATGGCTTTCACTCTAAGTCAGAATTGCGAAATATCACTTTTAAGGAGATATAGGTAACTTAAATTCTTTTCTCATTTCTTTTCTTTTAAATTTCACCTAAGAGCTTAACTCCTTTGCCTTGCAATGTAGAGTGCTGTATGCATATAGAATTCTTATTGCCGTGCTTTAAAGCTGCAATGCCCTGCAGGCTCTCCCTCCCTCTGCGTTGTATCCTATTTGAAGACCTTAATGAAAGGGCCTGGTTCCAGAATCACAGCAGCTTGTCTGCACAACCAAATTCCATCTCCTAATGAGTTCCTCTAAATCTGCCATCAGGTGACTTTATTGACTCTATGATCATAATGAGGTAGCAGCTCACTTTCTGCAGTTCTGCTGGTTTCAAGCCTGAAGTTCTCCTCTGCTCCCGGACTTTAGCTGATATTTAATGATGAGGAATCAACCAGGGGTTTAATGTCTGCAAGAAATGTCCCTGAAGTGCAAAAAGCCCCAGACAGCAGTCTTGAAACTTTCCAGAACCATATGACTCTCTAATGATACACTAACAAACAGGAAATAAGCCCATCAGTAGCTAATTGACATATCTGAAGGTTTAATTGCTTCCCTATTAGGGAAGGTGATGCAGTATTCAAATTGTCATTAAAACAAACACGCTCCTTAATACATGAGGATTTATCTGAAACACATATCCATATCTAATCTCCAAACCCTTGGTTTGAAACTGTTCATCTCCCAACATTGTTTCCCTGCTTCATTCCAGGGTAATTGGAAGATTATCCTATGACATGTGAATAGGCACAAGCTGGTCAGGAAAGAATGCAATCTTTAATGAGTGCAGTGCAGGCAGCCCAGACACACATTGAGTCCCATTACCCTCAGGAGTCTAAGTGAAATTTCAGTGAGCAACAGCATCTTCCAACGTGGCTGTAAAGCGTCAGGCACACTTTTGTTCTCATATATCTAATAAGGGGATGGAAGTGTGGCAAATGAAAGTGAAGAGGCCACAGGCCCCTGACTGTTTTGTCAGGGTTTCATCAGAGTTTTCTTTAACTGTTTCACTATAATCTTTAAATAGTTTCATTTGGTCATTGTTTGTTTAAAAATTGATGATGAAATTTTAATTATGTTTGAATTCTTCAGATTCCACTCAGTCCTGCCTGAACTCACCTAGAAGATGAGCAAATATAACTCAGGGATGGACAATGTTTATCTTCACTTCCATTTTTCTCTCAGTTTTTTTGGTCTTTTTTTCTCTTGAGATTAGAAATGAGAGTGTCTAATCACCAGCAAAGAATCAAGCTCGGAAGACTTGCAATATCCAATGTGGTTTTGCAGATTGGATAGAAATTTTTGGATAAACTCTATTTTTTTCTGCCCTTTAGGCTGAACCAAACTGAAACTGAGGTTCAGATCTTCTCTCGATGAATTCTCATAAGAGGTAAGAACCACAGAACCAAAGATTGCCAAGTGTTCTTTTGTTAATTTGAGGCATTTTGCAAGAGAACCTAACCCTTTACATTTCTGCTTTAAATTTGAGGATATTTTTATTATTCCATTTTCACTGATCCAGTGTTTTTCACATTTTCCCCTTCAGACCTTTGAATTCTCACATTGCTGGTGGGAATATGTATGCATATATGTGAGTGTGTGTGTCTGTGTGTGTAATGTACAGTTAGCGTAATCCTTTAGGCATTAGGTCAGGACTGCTCCCAATCATATCCTCTCATAAATAGCACCTTTTAGCAGAACATCTGGAATAGGTATCAGCTACTACACTTTCCCCTGTCCAGTTTTACATTCATTCCATACCACTGACAAAAGGGAGAGAGGCTGATAGCAAATATATCGCTTCCGGATCCCAAATTTTGTGCTAATACATTAAAAAGCATTTAAAAATACATTCAGTTAGATGCTGGTAACTGTGTATTATAATCATATAATAGCATTCACTGGCTTCTGTAGCTCGAACCACAATATAATTACATAACTCCTGAACTTGTAAGGGGGGCAGAATTACCAACATGAAGAATTCAGTCCTTCCACCAGCAATGGAAACAGAGAATAGAAATTGAAAAACATGTCAGAAGAAAAAGTGTGAATCTGAATAATGGGGGAAAGTATCTCTAAAGGATGCTATCAAGGGTGACCCTCTAAAAGAGGATTTGTGAACAGCAGTGGCCCTGCAGTCCAGCTAACTCAGGGATGACCTCAGGCATTTGAATGCATACACACTCAGCACGACTGTGTTAGCTGCACAGTAAGGCTGAAATGATTCAGGTAATGCTAGAACCGGTCTCAGTGTGCTCCTTAACCAAGTTTGGAATTCCCTGTACCTACAGTCACACACATGGTCTCAGAGCAGTCACCCTGCTGACTGGTGTGCCCCTACAGCAGCCTGGCTGGGTAAGGTCAGCATCCTCATTTCACAGCACTGTGTGTTAGGTCAGTACTGAATTCAAATGGAAACTTGAACAGAAATTGGAGGTGGTTTATCCCAGCCAGCCCCTGTGACAGCTGCCTCAAAGGTCTGCACTGCTCATCTCCTGACTGACCAAGGTGCTACAGAGATTTCATTAAATTCATCTCAATGATCACCTAGACTGGTACTAGAGGAAAGAAATTGTTGAATACACCACTCTGTTTCCAAAGAGAAATGGCTATCCATGTTTCACCATTGCAATAGCACCCTACCTTGGAGGTATGAACATCTGTTGTCATTTGAGACACAGCTGGCATTTTCAGGGCAGTGGCAGCAGTAACATGTGTGTCACTGACCCGTCTCTTAAACCCCTTCACTGATGTTTGGTGAACTTCCCTGGACTCACAAACATTCATTTTTATTTGAGTTGAAATTCAGCCATCTTTGTGTTGCAGATGCTGTTAGGCATTTAGGAAACCAAACTGATATCAAGGTGGTGTCTCTGTCATTACAGTTTGTGAGGCAAAAATTCAATAGGTAGGACTTTGAATTGTTTGCTCTAGAAGCATATTATTCTTTCAGAAAATATTGTAAAGAACGTAACTTAAAAGACCCAGATATTAAATCTCTTTAATCTTCTTAACACTAAAATCATGTCTGTATTTCTCCTTTTTACCAATATGAAACTTTGCATTCAGGGAAAAAAATGTCCAGTCTTGCTTGGGCCTACAGACTTTCAAATTTTTGAAAGCCTGCACCATCAGAAGAGCATTCCAGAGATGTGAGGGACCAGGAATTTTGTTTAGGTGGAACAAAATAACCATTCCTGTTTTGATTTCATATGTCTAGTGTAGAGGAATTTATGGCAGAAAAGGGACATAATATCTTCCCTGAGGCTCTTATGCACAACCCTGTATATGGCCGGGAGAATGATGACACTGAGCTATCCCTGAATAGGCTGCAAGAGAAAGTACAGTCAAGTAACAACAGTAAGCAGATGGGAAGGCTACATTAAAGTGGCAAATAAATAAATAGACGTGCAGGGAAAGTACAGCAAAGTAGCAAATAGGTAAAGCAGATGTGACTAGACCAGGCTGCTAGACTGCTTGAGCCAAGGGCTGGGGAAGATGCTGTAAAAGCACGTGAAACCAATCAATAATTAACAAGTAATATGTGGACAGTGCTTAATAACCAATTGTATGCTTGCTAGATTCGTGTGATCACTGTAACAAACCTATAAAATACATATATTTTGATACAATTAAGGGGATGAATGTTAGAGATTCACTCATGCCTCCATGAGGACTCTGAATACTCGGCTAAGATCTCCTGCTGTCCAGACAAGATTTCTCCCATTAGTCTAGCATCTATGGCATGTGTACAGCAAGACATTTTCTCTTATTTTGCCCCACAGAAATTCAATAAGGTCCATCAGTACAGTGGTATTCTACTGCATCCCTTTTGCTGCAATCCCAGATGAAAACAGCAACTTGCTTTTTCTCTGGTGATTTGTAGGAAACAAAGAAAGGACACTGTTTTGTGTTCTGACAGGTCTAGAGAGGATTTCACTGCAAAATGCAACAAAATACTAAGTGTAAAAATCAGCCATGCCTTGGCTCAGGCATGGTCAAGAGACCCAACACAAGAGGAGCCAAATCAAAACTCAGAGATCTCAAAAATTATTGTGTACAAGTTCTGACTAGGGTTGATGCTTTCCTAAGCCTTGCTGTTTGCTCCAAGCCTTTCTCATTGCATCCCACAAACAAATTTTGAGAGAACTAATCCACATGGTGCCTGGTGAGGACCAGGTGTTGGTGAGATTCCCTTTATAAACGTTCTCCCACTTTGCATCCAGTAGTAAGCAGAAGGGCAGGTGCAATGTGGAGGCTCGTTTGAGCTCCAGTGAGAGCAGAGGTGAGTATATCTTTTAAACCTACAGTGCTAGTAGGTTTAAAACACTAGTAGTAGGTTTTAAACGCTAGTACATGACTCCAGTTCTGAAGGGTGTTGGACCAAGGAGAATGGGAAGGAAAGTCCATCTTGGTGACACAACTAAGTGGGTGTGCACCACAGCTGCTCCAGGACAATAGTGAGATCAGCCCTGGGATTGCAATACTGCACTAGGGCCAGTCTTTTGTCTTTTCTCTGTTGTCTGATATTCACTCTGGGGGAGTATCAACATTTTGCCTATATGTTTTTGTGTGCATAGAGATGAGAGATGAGGCTTCACCAGTAGACACTTCTTAGCAGTACCTTGGTGTTGCTGCTGACTGAGGAGTTCATGAGAGACCATTATTTTTGTCAGGATAGTTCACTAGGCAGAGACACATTTGGAAGCAATTAAAAAATAATGGGCCAAACTCAACCCTGATATAACCCCACTGAAATAAGTCACTGAGCTTCGCCTGGGGAATTAGTTTTATTGCTTCAACGATAGTTTTGACCTCAAATGGTTTTTCCTTAGTCTGCTTTAGACTTGGAAAACTGAGTTTAAGACTATTTAATTGTTCTCTCTCTCATCTTTGCACGGTGGTTATTCCAATTCTATAAATATAAATGTGGTGCACAGCAATCTTGATCACATAAGGCAGAACAGAAGATTTGGAACTTTCTCCTAGACATGAAAGTGATACTTCATATAATTGTTAGGAGTAATTATTGTTAGTAATTATTGTTAGTTGCAATACTATTCAAAGGCTGCAGTTGGACTGGGGGTTCTTTGTATCTATTATAATGTTAGAATAGGGAATCTTTCTCTTCAAAGAAATAGAGGCAAACAGTAGACAGCAATATACTGTAACAAATAGGAGTGGTGTATGATAGCTACACACTTCCTAGAATTCAAGCATTCTTTGGCTTTAATTAAGGTTATAATTAAGGGGAACATGTGCAGAAAAGGAGTAAAAAAGGGAGGAACCACCACTGGTCTTTCTATGGCCAGCAAGCTATCTCTGGCTAAATCATCACAAGCCTAAGTCTTTAGAAAGGGAGTGAAGAAAGAGAAGCATCATGTTTTATCTTAACAGGGGCAATGGGGTAGTGGGGAGGAATAAACAAAGGTTTGTTATGGAAAGGTAGCTCTGTTGAAAAAACTTGTTGTCCTCATGAAAGACATCAGAGCCTGTTGCAAAGAATTTTAATGGCAAAACTGTACATACAGAAAAGTTGCTTTTCCCCTCCAACTATATTTTCTCTATGTTAGCTAATTTTCTGTGGTCCTCAGAATAGGAAAATTGTAAAAGTGTGAAGAGGAATTTTTATTCTCTCACACAAAGTCAGCCAAATTGCCTGTTATGTCCCATTCACAGGCAAAAAACACAACAGGAGCTGAGAATTTTGATTGATTTCAGATCCCAGTTCATGGTTACAGACCTTATAGCCAAGCATGGGCAAAGGTTGTTACACTTTGTCTTTCACTAATTCTAGCAGTGCAAGTGGAATCCAGCTTCTCCCTCGAAACCTTTTAGATTAAGCCCAGCTGAATTTCCTGTTTTGCTGATGTGCTTACTTGCAAGGTAGTGTTATCCCTTAGTGCAAACAAAATTAATTAGATTTAGAGTAATGAAACTGACAGGTAAATAGAAGAATGAATTAAATGGACATTCATCTCCTGTCTGAGCAGGTCAAGGGATTTGTGCAGTACCTTAGGCATCTCTGCTTTTTGTTGTTCACAGAGATGAATAATTAAAAGCTATAGGGTGTGAAGTCTACCACAGACTCTTGGCTACTGGGAACCAGCCACTATGTGTGCTTTATTAAAATTCTGCTTAAATTATTGGTAGTGCTGCACTAGCAGAGAGAACAAACTGATCGGCATCATACGGGGTCATTTGCTCCTTCCTGCTCCTGCTTACTAATTAATTCTGGCTGTAGTCGTGCATTAAGGGAGGTGCTGGAGGCACACAGATGCTGTGATATATTCAAGTCATACATCAAAGGAGGTTACTGAACTATTAGCCTTGAAGAAAGGATCTCTGGCAAGATTATTAACATTCATGCTTCTTCGCCCTGGATTCTTTCTTTTGTTTGGATGTACACCAAGACCTCCTTGTGTACACCTAGCTTTTCCTGTGTTGCTGTTTGTGCTGGCAATCTCACAAACTTCTATGAGTTACAGAGGTGATAAGCACAGTGCTTGCCTTGTGCAGTTCTGGGGATAGGAAGCTAATATTTTAGTGCATTAGTCCTACATGAACTTTTTGGAAGCCTAGTTGTCATATATATTCCTTAGCTAGATGACACTGCAAAGCTATCATGCTTCTGTTGGATGAAAGGTGGGAAGGAATGTAATTTTTTTGCCATGATTTGCTTTCCTTACACTTTGAGTATTATGTTTTACATAACTAGTCTAACCTAAGAAGATTCTAGCCCCTCACAACTCTAAAATCTTTGAGTCGGAGCAATTTAGCCATGAATGAATTCAAGCTTGAGAGAAATACAGCAGAAGCTGAGGCGAGGATCTGAAAGAGAAAATATCAATAGGCAGTCTGAAGCCCCAGGGAAGTGTCATACAGAGAGTATGATCAGCAAAGGTTTGAGGATGAGTACTGCAGAGCCAAGAACTGGAGGACAGTATGGCTTCAAAGCCTGGAAACCCAGGAAGCAGTGAGATCCAACACATGACTGAACTGAAAAAGGATGACAGAGAAAACCAAGGGAGATTGGAGAAGACAGAAATTGCACCCATATGAGCTATGTCATATCCTGACTTAGCTTATGGGAGTTAAAGGTTCATTGTGCCTTGAAATGTAGGAGTTCACACAGGTAAAGCTGTATATCTGTTCAGTGATTGCTGTCTTACAAAACAGAAAAAGTCTTAGTTTGGAGTCCTGTTTGAAAATGGGAAAAAATGGCAGGTACACATAAAATTCAAGAGAAAGATACAGTCTTCATTGTAAACCCTTGCTTTTACTGAGAAAGCCAATGAGAATGCCAAGAAAGAAAACTTAAATTTGGATGAACTGTCTCTTTACATTAGCATCCTAAGCATCTTCAAAATGAGAATTCAAAAAAGCACTGGCTAGTAAGAATCTGAGAATTTTTAATTTTTAATTTTAATTTTTAATTTTAATTTTTTAATTTTTTAAATTTTTAATTTTAATTTTTTTTTTAACAAATTCATTAACAAAAAATCAATGTTTCATGGGAAAAAAAGATCAGTTCTGAACATTTCTCATTTATACAAAACTTCGGAAAACATTTTGAAGATATCAAAATACTATTTTAATGGTGTTGGAAAAAACCTGCCCTTTTCAGTGTAAAATATTACTAGTTTGAACATTTTGATTGACCAAATACAATATTTGATGGTTTTTGTCTCCATTTTATTTGAAACTTTTTTTCAAAATATGAAAAACTTTCAGAGTATAAGAACATTATTTCCAACTGTGCCTGCCATAACTGGTATCTATTCCAACAGCAGATATTTTACTTATCTGTCCCATACTGGCATGCACTGATTTGAGCTTACTCCAGCAGTTTGAAATGTCTTCTAAAAACCCAACACCTGGGACTCCCAAGTGAAAATATGTCCTCTTTTAATTTTTCTCTTAAATATCATCAGTTTTAAAACTTTTGAAGCAGAAGCATCCCAGCTTAGAGCTACACAACAGCCATGAATGAAAAAGGAGTCACCCCTGGGACATCTCCAAACAATATTCAAATACTGAACCATGAATACAACAGTCAGGAGTGCTTGACTTGGCTTTTTAATTAAACCTTTATATAGGGAAGTATTTATGGACCATTTTTAATCAATAAAAGCTCTTAAGTTTTTTAGAATAATCCATGGACACCTCAGCCTTTTAGATACACTCACAATCAACTGTTGCCATCTATGTTTGCAGCCATGCAAAGATTACACTATAGTTTGAATGCTTTTCCATTTATTTTCTCTTACATTGTTTGCCTGCTGTCTTCCATGTGTGAATATCGGAGAAAAGTAATATCATTTTGGAAGAGGTGGAAATTTTAAATTATTTTGTGGCCTAAATCTGATTGCTATTGGACCATGAAACAAAAAAGTTAGTAAAAAAAAAAAAGCAGGAAATTTGTCTGATGGTAGAACAAGTAAAAACAGTAAAATCAGTGAATCTGCAATAGAAAGTAGATATAACTAAGATCTGAAATTCAAGAAATACTCACTTAATTGTCTTCAATTTTCATACACTCTATTAAATTAAGAAGAAATTTGGTTTTCTCCCCTATTTGTTTAATTTTGAAATGAGGGGGAAAAAAATCAAGCTTTTAGTTGAAACCTAAAATAAAAAAATCCAACCCCCCCCCTTTTTTTTTTTCCACTAAGGAGAATAAGGAAAGAAAAAGAACAGGATAAAAGAAAGCCAGTTTGATGATCATTTTTGGAAATCCCTATTAATTCACAAGACATAGAATAGCTACAGAAAGCTTGGCTTAAGCTGTTATGGATTCATGGCAGTTTTGGGAAGTTTTTGAGCATTGAAATAAGAACTCAGATACAGCAAGGCCTTTGTGACATACTGAGTTTATAAGGGTGTCTCCCCCTGCTCACTGAGGTGGAGAAAATCAGGATGAGCTTTTGAAGGTGACTGATACTGGATCAAAGTCTGGACTGTGAGTTTGGCAGAGTACGTTGCCTGAAAAGTGTGGTTATTTCTTCCTTTCATAATCTCACAGGCTAACACAGGCAAAGAACAACCCCAAGCACTGAAATGTGAGCAGATCTGAGATCTAGAGGATAAGAAACAAGATGGATGTCAACTCTGCTTAGACCAAGAAAAGCAGCAAAGATTTGCTGTTTCACTTAGAGGAAAAGATACCTTTTAAGTCCTCACTTCAGAGTGCCCACAGCTGGCATGAATTTAGGTAAATTCAATGTTTGCCTCAAAACTTGCATTCCTCAAGTATACCAAGTGGTCAACAGCATAACCTAATGCTAAACCTCCTGACCAATCCCTCCCAATTCCTCAGACTTTCTGACCAGTTTCTCATTTGCAACTCATCATTCAGTGATGGTCTATTATGTGTAAAGCAAAGTCAGGTACAGCTGATGAGCACAGCACTGATCTTCCTCTAAGTGGCAAGAGCTCCTGCCTCCTTCACCCCTTAGCATCATGGCCATACATGAGTCAATAAAGTAACTAAAAAGCTCTAGAGCCTACTGGGAAGTTTTGTATCATGATGGTTCAAGCACTTGGAATCTCCTTCAGGAATAACTTCTCCTGAGTGTGCTAGACACTGGGAAACATGCACTTTTACAGAGCAGAAGCTTTATTATATAATATACATAGTGTACACAAATATGCACAGTATGAGTAAAGAGGGTTTGCACTTGTGGGAATTTCAGAAGAAAGCAGCAGCACAGATACAGTGGCATGTTTTGTAGAGCCAGAAGGGAAACAGACACTGGTATGCATCATGAAAAGCATGTAAAGTAAAGCCTAGAATCACATACCTCTCTAAATTTTTTTTATTTTTTGGACCAAAGAAGAAACACTAAGCTAACGATCTTAAAAAAATTAAAATTATCTTCTGTACTCCATGAATACTCTAAGTGTCTTCACAGTTTGTTAGTGAAAAGTTACTCAGCACAGGTGGTGTTGCAATGATGCAATGAAAAAAATCCATGGTGTTTAGTGGCTCTTTCAGACATCAGGCTATGGAAGATGTAATGTTCCTGCTCAGGGCTGCAATGCAGAACATACTGGCCAGACATAAGGCTTCAGATCAGAGCTACAGACAGGAAAGGCCTGTTGTCTCTGGAATACATGAATATTAATTGGCTCTAGCACTTTGGTGACATTTCCATGAGCTCAGCGTTCCTTCTAACCAATACTGTTTGAATTCACAGATATGCCTTCTCCAACAATATGGGTTTCTAGAACATGCCAACCAGCTCCTTTAGGCTGATTCCAAGGGAATTACAGTTCTTGTTGCCCAGACAAGAGTGGGCATAGGCAGCATGCAAATTCTCTGCAGAGAAAGCCCACAGCCTGGAGATCACTTATCATTAGCACGAGGGATGGTGGTCCACCGAGGCCATGGGTGATGACCCACTGCCTGGAGGCCAGGCAAAGGGGCCACAGTGACCCACACTGCTGCTGCCCTGCAGGAAGACTTGTGTAATGGTGGCTGTAGCCATTCCTGAGCAAAGCTGGTGACACTGAGTGGGGCTGCACACTGCATTTAGAGCCAGCTGCCTCGCTCTCTGCTTGTGAGCTTCGCTGCAATGGTCACGTAGGCACATCCGTGTCTGTCAGGCAGAGCAGACTCTCCAGAGCCAGCAGGGAATGTAGGGCTGCTAGGGAATCCTGAATTACCCAGTTCTGAGAACAGATGGTGTTTCAGCTCCAGCAAAGTCAGCTCAGCAACCTTCACGAGCTCTGAATGCACCTTAAAAGACATAAAGATCTTCTCTCCTACAAGTGTTACTTGACATCCTCAAACTGCAGGTTCCCACCCTTGTGCCTGCTTGGAGCTAAGGACTTATTCATGTGTTTAAAATAATACTGCTCCAACAAAGCAATATTTTCCTTTGCCCTATCAGTTCCAGCTGCAGATTCCCATCCAGTCCCTGTTTTGAGTTACACTTCAATAAATATACTTGCAATTGAAATCATCTTTCCTTTTCGTCCTCTCCGCACTACAGATTCCCACACTGACCCCTCCTTCAAGCCACAATTAATACATAATTTATGTCTGAAATAAAAATCACCTCCTCCTCCTGCCTTACCCATTCCAGCTGCAGTTTCCCATTGCCATCCCTGCTTTGAGCCATGATTAATACATATGTTTAAAATAAAATAATAAAAAAGTAATCTCTAGCCTCTGCTCCCCAGCTGCAGGCTCCCATTCCTATCTTATCCTCCATTTCCAGCCTGTGAGCTCTCCTAGCATTACCTCCCAGACAAAGAGGGAGCCTCCCCCTCACGGCAGCAATGGCCTGCAAGGCACTTCTTCATGGATCACTTCCGTCTCCTTCAAGGATCAAACCCTACAGCGTGTGAGGGGGAGGTGTCCATAAGTCTTTCTTACATCACTTTCAGCAACAAAGGGAAAAAAATGCAGAAAGTTAACAGCCACCAAAACAGGGAGCTGCCCATGAGAGACACATCTGGGATTCTCTCTTCTCACCCTGTGAGGTTTTGCTGTTCTGTCCAATGACGATGGGTTAAGCCTCTACTTCAGTTCTGCCTCAGGAAAGATTTCCAATTAATTAAACAGAGCCTGAGTGACTGCATAACCTGGTGTGAGATTTGGCCTTGCTGCATAGTCCATGGCACTGGTTCCGATGGATGACTCTTCCTGTGGAGCTGACAAGATCCTGGCTAGTAGTCAGCTCATAACCCCTTGTCTCCCCACTCTTTATACATTTATTTACACAAAAATCCTTTCACACATGAAATTTATCAGAAGTGTTGTGTTACACTGAAAAAAAACCATGTCCGTCTTTGCCCTTCTTCAGCCAATGAAGCCTCAGTCATCTTCAGTGGGATGGAAAAGGGGCCACCACTGGTTCTGGCAGGAGGAGAGGATGGAGTTCTTTACCATCAGACTCACAGGAGTAGTTGCCTGGGTTGATTTTCTGAGTGCTATTTAGGTAGGATCAAGGTTTAGGTTTCAGGCTGGCTTCCCTGTTGTTTGGGTGTTTACCTGAATTGATACTGAAATTCTTCACACTACCTGCATCTTCATATTATTCTCTGCTGTCTTCAGCAGAAATGAAAAAAACTTTTTGATTGGGAAAGGTGAGAACAGAGAGAATAAGGAAAGGGCCAGGAAGGGCATGGGGTATATTTCCAGTCATGGAGTGAAGATGAGATATCCTGGAACTTCAGTGCATCCCCAGGCCTCTGGTATAGTCAGTTTGTCTGTGCACCGTGGCTGTACAGAAAAAGCACGAGGCTGACAAAAAAAGCTTTGTTCTGGACTAGGCCATTGTGGAAAATCTTGCTGCCACTCTTGCATCTGCTCCTCTAAGGGACTCATGCAGAAAGGGCAGGATAATGGGGCACTCCCGTCCTGACCCTGCTGCCTCTGAGACAGCCCGCTCTCATCACTCTTGTTAGCTCTAATTCCTTTTATTACAGATACTTGACTAATTTATTTCTGATTAATTAAATAGTTTTCAGATGGTACAGTTAGCAGAAGTCACAGCTGGTTAGTTTAAAGTAAATGTCCTCCCAAGAGAAGAAGCCTCGGTGCTAGTTTGGTACCTAGAAGTACTGCTATAAGTAGCAAAATAGCAATTGTTCAAAGTTACAGGAATTTGGGATTAAGTTTGGTTTGCTCATTTAAACAAATATCTAAAATCTAAATTCAAAATCCATGTGTTAATTGGCTTCTCTGCCAAGGGAAGTACTTTTTTTAATAGAAGTAACCTTAAGATGAAAACACTATAGAAGGTATGTGGCAGCAGATTCTGCTTCAGATATATTTCTCACTGCACCTCCCGGGAACAGGGATCAGTTTTTTATTTCTTAAGGCTAAATCCAGAAAAATAGCCTCTATTCCACTCGCCTCAGTGGACACTGAAGCCTCTTCCAGGCATGGAGGAGTGTAAACAGTCCTACCCTGCAAGCATACGAGATCTGATCTCCACGAAACCAAAGAGGGGTAGAATGGTGAGGGAAGAAGCAGCAGTGCTGGGAGGCTTGGTTGGGAACCCAGGAGATGCACACTTTTTTTACTTAACTCATTAGTGAAGGCCTTTGAGATCTATTCATAGAAAGTCCTGCAGAAAAGGTTGGCATTGTTAATTAAAGCTTTCATCTCTTTCTTACTTGGTAGCAGATGAAATGCAGCTGAGAGTGTTTGCTGTCCTGACAGCTGTGAAGATGTTGGGCCATGACCTTGGTTCTGTACATGTTACCTGCCCTGTTTCTCAGCCATGCTTTTGTCAGCTTTCATTTCTGTATTCTGGGTTGAAAACTTTCTGTGGTGCTTGTTTTAAATAGTGTCACTTGCCTGAGAACAGCAGAGACAAAAGATTGCCCGAGGTGTGCAGACCTGGTGAAGCACACCAACACATTACACAGCACTGCCCTCTCCAGTTGCTCACAGCCTGACGAATTTGCCAAGCAAAGCTGTTGGAACTCCTGTTTCAGCTGCTGGGCACACCAGTCTGGCAGGACCTGAACTCTGCGTGTTGGATGGAGCATCACCAAGGGGCAGGAGAGAAATTCTGGCCCTGCACGGCTGGGTCCACACTCACAGGGTACAGGTACATTTCCCTCCTGCTCCCTGAAAAATGTGGGTTGTAATTTTGCCTGAATGCCAGGGATGTCAGTCACATCAGTGCACTGAGGACTGGGCAAACTCAGCTGTTTTCTGCCTTGGTGGAAGGTATATTATGGGCATAGGGGACCCATAAAGATCTGAGGACTGAGAAATTAGCTGTGGCTCATACTGAGCATCGCTACTGCTACAAATTCAGTCAGTGTGCACTCAACAAGAATGATCACTTATATATTTAAATTTTGATTATGTATGGAATGAAGGGGGGAACAACCAAAATGAAGTTAGGATTTAATAGCTGTTTTGTAGCTTTTGAAGCATTTATGAACACTTTGTGGATGATGGATAGTTCTGAAAATATGACTTTCTCAAGAAAATCAGTTCATTTTGCAACTGTAATGAATCGTGATATACGGTAGTCCAAACACTGCTTGCCAGCCAGCTACCTTAAAACAAGATGCTAAGTGAATATTTTTCTTGATTAGATAATGGGCTGGTTGAAATTCCTTCAGCTTTACTGAAACAGAAGTTAGCAATTTCAGACATATCAGATGATGCATCAATTTTCTGTAAACAGAAGACTATGCAACCCACTTTATTGAAAAGGCCTTTCTACCGAGCTAGATTTAATCTCTCAATTTGAGAAGCAGCCCCATGAAATAAGATGTTTGCATGCAAAATCTCCCAGATTTCCAATGGAAATATAAAACAAAGAAGAGCATGTTCCCTTGGGGACTGCACCTATCTTGGATTAGATTTTCTCTGATGTTTTTGCATCATATTACCAATGGCTTCAGGGAAGTGAAACAGCAGTTTTCTTTCTTGAGAACAAAGGCTTGCAGAGTTTAAAAAAATGTTAATATATTTAAAGCACTTTTGGCTACTGTTCTTTTTATTACTCTGAGAATTCTGGACAAAAAAAGGTATCTTATTGTATTATTTTATCATCTTTGTTAATGAAATTTTCATTTAAGGCTGAGAATTCTGTAAAGGAAAACGATTTCTAAACGAGCATTTTCTGTTTCCCATGGACATAGATGATTTAACTATTAGTATTGCTCTGATAATACAGATCTGGCTCCAAAACACAGTGGAATCCTTGAAAGTATTTTCCTTTGGTTTGAGATGGAGTTTTTTTGGTTTGGTTTTTTTTTTGTTTTTTTTTTTTTTTTTTTTAGCTCCATGGATTTTGGAAAAGATCTAATAGACGCACATGCAATGTATGTAAACTTTATAGAAAGCTTTGGAGAACCAGGATCAGGATTGCGTTCTCCTACCCTAGTTTTCAGTTCTGATATTTTCTCTTGTTTGCATGAATTTTTCCCTTGTTAACTCTATTTGGCTTTAGGTCAGTTATAGGAGCACCCAGTGCAGTCAGTTTTGCTCATGTGGTATGTCCTGCTGTTTGCAATGGACACCAAGCACTGTCAGTAGTTCTGTGCCTGTTCAGATCCAAGGGAAACATTTTGCTTTTCCTTTGCTTAATCAATGTAGCAGATAGTTGCTATTATTGTAAATTAATTCATAATTTTAAAATCCTCATTTATTGATAAATAATTTAAGAATGTGGGCTTTGTCTTTCTTTTTTGGCCAATGTGAATTAATAAAGCCCTTTGGAAAGAGGTAATACTTTTTAAACACTTCAGGTGCAAAGACTCAATTTCGTGTTTAAAGCACTCAGTGTTGACCTGAGCATGCTGTAATCCTGAGAAGTGCTATAATGCTTTGTTATAATGTTATAAGTGCTATAATGCTAAATACTTTAAAAAGGTATTTTTAGCAGATCATCCCTTTCCTTCAATAAGAGATTAGCAAGAGGTGTTATAATTTAGAAATAGATTAAATAAAACCCATGAGAGTAGATTGTCTGGGAATTTATATTCAGCCTTTTTAGAATATTCAGTAACAGGAAACATGTAATGATTTGGAAAAGTATCCAAAGGAAAATCAACACAGAAACAGTTTTCTGTAGGAAGCTCACTTGACTGTGGAACTTGTGACCTCAGAATGGTTAGAAAGCAAAGCAATGAGAAATTTTTTTTTGTTTTCTTCATTCTTCAGGGAAATGAGGGGAGAGATTCGGTCATTGCTACAGCTGGCAAGAGTTTCTGTATTTCTGATTAACAATATTTAAAACAAAAACAAGAACTTGGGAATTATGTACCTACAATTCAACTAGTTATCAACAAACAGTTTATTCTTAAATCTGAGTAAACACCTCAAATACTTATATTAACCTGCAGGCAATCTCAAAATTTTTGTCTGTATCTGCTGGTGTAGAAGAAAACCCTAAATTAATCTGTACACTAGTATACTAGTGCTAAAAATAATTGTGGTTTTACATTTTGATAGGTCAGCATTGACTGAAGAGGCTTCACCATATTCCCTCAAATTATTCTGAATCAAACAAACCAGACTGTAGACACAACACTAATAACCCCACTGAAAAAATGGTATGAAATACCTTCCTGGAAGTCATGCTCCTTAATTTTCTGTAAAAGGCTCAACAAAGGGCAGAGCTGAAATAAATCTTGTATCTAAGCCTGATGAAAATAATTTGGAAATGAAAAGGAATAACTGAAGCATCATAGACTTGAGGGTAGCACCTGGACTGGCTTGGTGGAAGGTAGTTGCTGAGAATACAGCTACATGTTTACTTCCTTTAAAATTTACATATCTGCTGTTTCAGCTGCCAAGATTGCTTTTGAAGCACACCAGTGCAGTATGAGACAAATTAGCCCACTCAGTAAGATGATGAGTTAAAGATAAAAAGAGGAGAGTTGGAAGAAGAAACCAAGCCACAATGCCATGCATTGTGTGGCAATCGCTGTTTCTATTGCCTGCAAGATGAGGAGATTTAAATTTCACAAGGTCAAGGAACACAATCAAGCCTACTGCAGCAAATAAACAACAGAATACTACTGATGAGCACTTCCTTTGCTTATGTTGCTGGACAAAAAAAGGCAAGGGCTTCTTGGACCTCTGGACATGGAGAGTAGAACATCCCAATCAAGAAACCAGATAACCTTCTTGTAAGTTGTTCAACTACTTGTCTGCAAGCCATGTAGGCAATCCTTTGAGTAAAACTTTTGCTGTTGTAAAGTAAATCAAGGAAGGAATAGAATTAAATTTCACATATGACATATAAAAGGCAGCACCACTAGTACTGAGTGCAAAGGCACTAAAAATACTTGTACAAAGCAATACATAAATGTACCCATCCTATTGATGTGCAGACATTCCTAGGTTTATAACCAGTAATAAAGATCTTTGCAGTGTTTTCCCAAATGGTTAACATGAAACCCTACCTGTTCCATATAAAATCCCTTTGAAGAACAGCTAAATTTCAATTTAAGAGCAGTATAGTTCTGCTCTGCATTAGTTGCCCTTCAATTTCCCAGAAATGCCTTCATTTTTCAATGCCCATACTTAAAAAACATGTAGATAGCTGCAAAATCTGTGTGTGTATATCTACATATGTACATATATGTACATATCTAATGAATATGTAATAAATGGACACATACTTATTTTATCAAACTCTGTTTGTAATACAACACTGCTACCTGTATCTAATGTGATAACCAAAAAACAATATAGAAAGAAATGGAGTTTTAATTTTGTCATTGCTACCATTCAACCCATGAGAGGTGCTCACCTGGAACTGACCTGGGGCCTCAGCCTTGAACCAGTGGTCCTTATTCCTTTCACAGCCCATGGAGAAAAAAAACATACTTGTATTATATCCTTTACCTCTTCCTAGAGTGGACACCTTACATAGTCCTCATGAATCCCTTCTTGGATGATCCTGTCTCTGTAAACTGTCTGCAAAGTGCAGACAAGGATCCCAGAAATGCTACCAGTCTAAGTAGTCATGGTGAGCACCTAAATGGGATGTGACTAAGTCTGCACTCAGATGATGGAGGTGTCTGACCCTCCACAAAAGAAAAGAAAGCAAATCAGAGCTAGGCATTAAATATTGAAATTGTATAAAGTTGCCAAGTCCTCCTGAAGCTCATTGTTCCAAATTACTGGATACCTTTGATTGGCTTTTTATTTTTTATCCCAGTTCTCCTTTCCTCATCTGTAAAATTGAGACAACAGTTCCACTGCATCTCATATTTCAGATATCAGTCTCACCGTTTCAAAAATGTTCACCCAACTCTTGCTCTCATAACAGCTCACAAGTGAACCTACAAAGAAATTAACAATTCTGTACTCACTGCAGGGCCTGATGATATGTATTAAATAAAGCCTGGGGCCTCATGTCACCTGGGGGAATAAAAATAAATAATGGATGCTCCTCTGAACTGTAAAGTATCACAGAGGAGTGACACTAGCAGAAGACTAGAATAACAGACAGACAAACTAATGCCTTAAATTCCAGTGTTAAAGTGCACATAAAATCACATATTTGTGCATTTACCCATTCAGATACATTTTCTGTCTACTACTATGCTACATCATGGCTTTTAGAATACAGACCAAGTAGGAAGAGCTTGAGAGGAATTATATCTAAGATATAATTCAGTCCTCTGAACACCTGTGTACAAGTAAATATAGGAAAAAAGCTCTATTTATATAGACAGATCCTCTTGTGATTTTTAAAAAAGCTGGCTGATCACTACCAAGGAAAAAATACCAGCAATATTCATCCCTCTAAACATGAGACAGAGAGAGGTCACCAGGACTGGTTTTATTATGAGGTTTCAGGTTTTCAGAAGTGGTATGGGGACGTTCTAATGGTGGGGGGGGGGGGGGTGTTCATTTACAGTGCCAAGACCATTCCAGTGCTGTAAGACACAGTAAATACACATATGGATGCAGAATAACTCTGCCTTAGAATTAGAAAAAGACAGAAAATGAGAGCAACAGTCTAGACTGCTATGATAAAAATATTCATATGTGCTGATATGAACTGCCCCTTTCTCTGAGTTACCTTTTCTTAAGTTCAAGCTTTGGATAGAACAGATTTGCATGCTTAACTCTGGGCATCCTTATCTTGGGCGCATTGGAATGAAGAGGTTCGACTGTAACTGAATTTTCATCTCTGCTGTGAGAAGTGTGAATCTCACTTCAGACTCAACAAGACCCTCTGAGGCACAGTGCAGTGCATACCATCAGGCCTTTCTAGGTTATCTGCCGCCCCTCTATGCTGGGTTTCCCTTTGAATCATATACTATAAGATAAAAATGAGTGAAACATGTTAAAAGAGCACACAGCTAAGTTGAAGGGACACAAATGTATGAGATCAGGTAGGATTTTTGAAAGGATGACTGAAAGAGAACTCTTTTCAAGCAGCTGGTTGCTGTGATAAAAAGCAAGTTCTCCCCATCCATTTGGTGTGGATATGATCTCATCTCAGGTGGTTTAAGAAATCATCTTGTAAATGTAATTAGGTTAGAAAAACATGCGCACTCAACTCTGGAGGTTTTGGAAGCACAGCATGGATTTCTGGTGAAGTATGACTGAAAAATGGAAATGCAATATCACTTCCCTTATCTGGTGGTGTGGAGTTGTCCTAAGACACAGAAGTGCTGGAAAGGCAGCACGGGATGTCAGTAGCTCTAAGTACCCAGGGAGTACCGCCCTGCTTGCTCACTCTTAGATTGTGCTCTTTAGGTACGGAATTTTGGCCTCCTTTTTCAAATCTCTTCTACCCACACAGCTCATATTTCTAATGCATTCGCAGCTTTCCCAAAGTCAGCTACAGCACAGAGTCACAGTGGTATTAACAGGACTTGAATCAAAGGACAACACCCAAGAAAACCGAGAGTCCAGAGTTGGACCTCTGGGTTTGGCCAGCCAACTCCTATTGCTTTCATTAGGATTTCATTGAACAAGAACAGCTGTGTTTTGCAAGGCTGAGCACTTTGAAAAGCAAGGTCCTTCAAATTTATACTTCAAAACATAGGAGGTGCTATGACCAGTACTTCCAATGGGTGGATGACTCCTCTGTAAGCTGGAAACTGCGGAGCAACAGCTCCCATACACGTGTGGTAAGAGACAACATTCCTCTGGGCTTCTTTCAGCAGCAATTCAGCTTCTCCAAGGAACCAGCAGAAAAGTGCTGTAGAAGGTACCCTATCCATCCTCCATTTAGGGCCACATAATTCTAGGATATTAGAAAAGCTCTGGAGACAATAAAACTAAGAAGGACTACTCTGAATATTAACCTGACAACCTTGCACAAGTACATTTGCTAAGGTGACTGGGGTCTTACCACTGAAATTCAAATGCTGATGAATGCAATCACCTATACAAAAGGATTTTTCAAATTAAAATCACTGTAGAATGAACAGGAAAAAAATTGTTGTCTTTAAAAAACACACAGAAGCAGCATGCCAAGGCTCTTTTCCCCTGAATTTTTCTTCCAATACTCATGGTTGAAAGCAAAGTAAAACTTGAGAGTTGTATTGTGCAACAAATGTTCTCACTGTGTTCAGTAGTCTGCCAGGTATTTCCCATCTGAAAATAATGATAATTTTCCATACCTTAGGATAGGTGTACTTTATATAAATGTCAAATAACCACTCAGCCTTGCCATAATTGGGCTTTCTCTGCATTAGAGAAAACCCATATGTTGATTTGCAGTCACCTCTAGTAGTGTAGCTTGCAGAGAAGAGATATAATTTAGCCAAATGTAAAATGTAAGCATAATTGCACTTTAAAGAAATGCAGTTTTCAGCTGCATAAACTGAGATCATCTGTGATGACCGGGTTCTGTTACATCTGGAGAAAGATTAATTCTCTGACATCGAACCCTGAATTTCTGTTTTGTTGAACTTGCAACTGTTTAAAGATTCTTTCTAATATAAACTTGAGATTGGCATATGAGTACTGCAGATTACTGTGTAAAGCCCCAGCTGGAGCAAGTCTCTGGATGTATTGTGTAATTGACTCACATAGGAAGGAAGGGAGAACCTGGTAAAATACTTCATTCACCTACAACATATGAGCAAAATTTTTGTCTCTACCAGTGAACAGCCCTGAATTCAACACACAGTTATACACAGGTATAACTGAAAGAAGAATTTGGCCACTTTAAGAAACAATAAACCCTTTATTTGATTTGTCATTTCGTAGTATGATATTTGGATAAATAAAACACTGTATGTTTTTATAACTGCATTTCTTATTGTCACTGGTTTTAAAGAACAAAAAAATGTAGGAAACAAGAAAAAAAGCAGAGTCTGCCTATAAAAACCTGACTAAAGATAGATGCTTGCCCTTTTTAATAATTTTTGATGTTGTGTCTTATTCTTTTAATGCTATCCGCTTGATTAGACAGAAAAAAGATTGTAGAAAATTACCAACAAAGGATCAAAGCAGTGAAAAAAAATTTCTGTCTTCTGTCCTACTCATAGAATCCACCAGGTATAAAACAACATAATCCCATTGAAATGAAACAATCTGGACAGGTTTCTTTTAAATGGCCAATATAATGAAATATGATACAAGCAGCATCAATGAAGTTAATTACAGTGGTGATTTTTAGATCCCTAATATACTGCCAGTTTGTGATCAATTAATTAGTTTCAACAGCATGTGACAAATCCATAGCAAACTACAGTACTTACTAAGTACTGAGACAAAATATCAAGAACTACTAAAAGTGCAATCCAGCAAGAAAAAAATTCAGTTCTTGTTTTCTCTTCTTTTCAATATACATGTTTATGGACTCCTTCAGAGGGTGCCACTGCCGGAAAGTATCCCTCATATTATTAATATGATGGTCTAATGCCATTCAACTGCTAGTGGCTGTGTTCCAGATACCAGAGATTATTTTTAAGTTATGAAGTAGATTGCTTGCTGATTCCCCTCATACAAAAATCGTCTTCTTAGATGCTGCCCTTGTCTGACAGTCTTGCTCACTTAACAGAGGTTTGGAGGTACACACACACGCTCGTCCTGCACAGCCTACATACAGTGCTACATGTGCACGTGTGCACAAACAAACACACAAAGACACCCAAAAAATTTATACAGGTACATATACCATGTCTGTGTCTGAGTCTCTTGAAAAAGACACTCATGTTGCACCCAAAAAATATTATTATTTTCCACAGGGAGAGTGGCGTGGAGTTTCCAAGTATGAGGTGATAACACAGATCCTACAGACTGCATGGCATGGGAAAACTTTGGGGGTTCCTTGGCAACAAAGACAAAATATTTCAGGAAATGCACAGAAAGGCAGAAGCACATTCACAGAATACTTTGTTGTCCATTCAGTTCTTATTTAGAGATTTTAAATCTGATATTAATTTTGCAATTTTTTCAGATATTTTACTTCTCAGTTCACTAGCCAAAATTAACATCCTTGTGAGCCAACACTCCAACCATCTCCATGCCTACAGCGAGCATCACCTCATCCAGATGTTCCCTGCCAAAACCAGGCGTAATGCGTGTGGAATCGGGATACATGTTGTATTTACCTTAATTTAATAATTATTCTTCTGGATGACAGTGACCACATCTCAAACATTAATAGCCTCTATTGTGTGATCACCGGTATCAATCACAGCTGTTCCATAATGAATCTCATAAAAATATTCAATCAGTGATGGAGAGGGCCTTTGAGATCCACAGAATGAGTTTCAGATGTTTGCAAAGTACTCTGAGGTAGGCTGCAGCTCACACAAGGGAAACTCTACCAGGTGTTTGCAGTTTCATGCCTGCTGCATAAGTAATGTAACCCATAAAAAGGATTTTTTTTCCTCCCTCAGAGCAACTCAGCCCAGGGAAGCAGAACAAATAAGAAGATAAAGAACCACTTTTAGAAATGGAAATTTTGACCAATAGGGGTGAAATTCACTTTAGTGTTTTAACACTGGGTAGGGAAAGGGTAAAATATATTGGGTTTTTTCTTTTCTTTCTCTTTTCTTTCTTTCTTTCTTTCTTTCTTTCTTTCTTTCTTTCTTTCTTTCTTTCTTTCTTTCTTTCTTTCTTTCCTTTTTCTTTGGGAGCGGTGGTTAATGAGGTGTTTTAGCTGTAGAAGATGCATGAATATAGACTGAATGCTGAAAATCATAATGTGTTTAACTTTATGACTGAAATATTCAACATTTTCACAACTTCTGTGGACTATATTCTCTCCTGTCTTTCAGACAGTATCTTAAACATAAATAAATACATCTAAACTTTTTTCCTGTTAGCCTTGGTGTCTCAAGCTATGTACCATATTACTTCCCTCCTAAATTATTCCTTTTGATGAGGTACAGTATACAAAACCCTAGACTATTGAGCTAGAACATTGTGCAACTGTTCCAGGTTTGAAGAAAACAACGATGATATGTGTTGGTCATCTATACTACCATACAGAAGGCAAAATGGGATAAGGATCCAGAAAGTTTCATACTTGGTTTCAACAATGTTTCCTTCCAATAACTGGGGCTATGTCTACTGAAAGGAAGACAAGATGCAGCCCTATGTGCTGATCTCATGTTGCAGATGGCTTTCAGGCCATATATCATCACAATTTTCCTTTAAATAAGTCTTCTTTTCCCTAAATGCTAGTTTTTCTTGTAGTCTTGCACATCTCTGACAACAAATTTTACCCCTTTGACTCAGAATATTTGTATTAGTGTAGGTGTAGGATATGTTCAATCTTACAGACAGGCCAACCAGTATAACTTACATACCAATTATCTCATTCCTTGTACCTTTAAAATGAGGCCATTACACAGCAGCTTTCTCTCATGTGAAACCTATGAGTAGTTGTGCCATTACTCACAATGGGAAAAAAACCCAAACCAGCAAAACACAAAAGGGCCAAACCCTAAGAGGGAAATCCCATGAGAGAGAACTGTCTTGTTAAAGTTTCCATTGGCACACCTCAAGAACAGCTTCCTATGGTAAGTGAAGTTACCTGTTTCTGGAGACGGGTGGGGATGTAAAATTGGAGCAGATTAAGAGGGGGGGAAAAAAGTTAACCAACGTTTCTTTCAGTCTTGAAAGTACTGCTGGACTGGACAGCTCAGTTGCACACAAACATGCACATCCCAGGCTAAATACAGAGACTTCAGCAGTTGCCACGGCAGAGCCCAGTTGAGGCGTCAGTCAGATGCACTCCTTTGATTCCCTGCCCAATTCCAGGGTAGCCTCCAGCAGTCTGAGGCCGAGGGATAGCCTTAATTTGTGGCAGCTGGACACAGTCATTGAGGAACCATATGGCAGCTGGGAGAAGCCAAGTCAGGCCAGTGCCTTCCCCTGCCCTGGGATACCCTTTGCAGAGGTGGGAGGGAAGCTCTGATGCCACATGGATTCCTCCCAAGCCCTGTGTAGCTTCAGCCCTGGATCTTGCAAGGTGTCTTAAGGGGACTGCAAAGGGTTTCACACTAATTTGTCTCCAAACATCTGTCCAGACACATCCTCCAATATTCAGAGAGACTACAGTCACTATCTCCTCCCAAGAAATCTTCCATGGAGTTAAATGCCCTTAACAAATTATACAGAAACCAAGACCTTTGCACCAAGCCCATCATTTCTGCACCACTGTGGTAGCAGCACCTGGGACGCCTCCCATGTTGTACCTTGGGTGATAGCAGCTCCCAGGGGGTATGGATTGGACAAAGCACTGCAGATTTTGGAGCTAAATGCTGCAAAGACATCTGGTTTCAATAAAACTGGAAACTGGGCCAAGTTTGGCCTGCAGAAGTTTCTTCCAGGTACAGTACTGACATCTTATCTCAGCGGCATCTTAGCTTTTCCATACTGTTGCATTAAAAGTCAAATAATATTTATGTGGATACACATACAGCTCTTGTGGCAATCTTCTTAAAATAAATACAATATCTTCATAGTTGAGACAGTAACAATACCATAATTATAAATTACAGGGAACAATAAATCATAATATGTCTCTCTGCATCCTTTAGGCTCTTTAGTTTGTATTGTAGGATTCAGACTTGTTTTTTTTGTTTGATTTGGGTTTTCTTTAAATCTATATGCAACCTAAGACAACAGCAGTAAAAGAAAACTGAAAAATGTCTGTCCAAATCTCATATGTGAAAACAGGTTTTTCTATTTGGTTTAGTCTAAGAAAACAAGACAATCTACCTTCCCCAAAGGGCCAGACATAAAAACAACTTTACTTGTGGCTTCAGACATTCAGCAACATTCTGGATTAACTTTAACCATTAGGTAATGTAAGATTAAAAAACATTAGCCCTTCCATAAACCCAATTCATAAACCTTCAACTGAATAGTGCATTCATGTATTTCATGGATGCACAACCCAAGAAATAAAAGTTCAATAAATTCTTGTATTCAATGACTGGATCAGGACACGTGTCTTCTCTTTAGGAGGTTTTGAAGTAGATGCTCACACCGAATACAAAACTCATCAGCTTTTTCATCAGTTTCTTCACTTTCATCCACAAAGGTAACTTGGCTTGTGAGTAGGATAAGCCATTTTAAAAGTTGTTCCACTCACTCCTTTTTAAGGTTCACTAGTGTTTGAAATACATATTTTTAAAAAATTTTTAATTACATGAGAAAAATATACCACGTTTAAAAGTGTTTGCCCTCTGCTACCCATAGATTTTGCTAAGTGAAAAAATCCACTATCAGATATCAGAGAGTCGGTGTGACTTGAAGAAAAGGGAGAAACCCTTAGCTCATCAGATTTACACTCTCCCTTTTGGCCTCAAAAAACAATCACCAGGGCTCCTTGCAGGCTGGGAAAGCTTTCCTGTTAGATTCAGATCTTCTGGTGCAAAACAGAAAACTTTTTCTTTCATAGAGCCTGGCATTCATTTTGAATATGATGTGTGACAATGTGAAATAGAAAATACATTTGGTGCCAAAGATATTATGCTACTGAAAAGAAGCTGGATCCTCTCTTTACTAGATGTCAGTCAGTCTGTGTCTTGTGGTCTGAAGCTGCAAAGGCAGCTGCTAAATCTGTAGCTGCAGTGATACAAAACTGAGTAATAACTCAGCACGAAGAGCTGCATAAACAAAAGCTGAGAGCAACCATGTGCACCATACAGCTCTAAAAATTGCCACATTAACTCATTTCACTCCTCTCCTCTGTCTAGAACCAAAACCCTGCTAGTTAGGTATGGGATTCTGGGCCCCTGTGGCTCTCTACCTCTGCCCAAGTGGACAGGGAAGGGCTGTGACTGTCCAGGATGAGAAAGGAGGTGGTGGGATCAGGGAAAAAAGTTCTGGTAGCAAAACAATGTGGGACAAGGATGGGCTTGCCTTGATAGTACAATGACAGACTTACCTTATATTTCCATAATGAGATTTTGTTGACAGATTAGTTTGGAGCTGTTGAACCTCAGGCTCTCTGCTCCTCCCTGTGTCTCCCATGGTTTTTGCTGTATTCCTTCTCGAAGTCTCCCTTTTGAGGGATAAGGGGAAGATGGGGCAGAGGTGCAGGAAGAAGGCAGCCTGCACCACATACCCTTTGTTAGCAGGAATGTCATCTGAGGATGATTTGGGTGGAGGAGTCTGAGGATCTGGCAGGAGTGAGCTGCAGTTATCAGTCACGCACAGGGCACAGTGAGATTGTAAGAGAAAAGAAGAATATAAGCCATGCCAAGGATGGGAGGCTGCTGTGATTTGTATCGGTGCAAACATGTAATGGTAAAAAAATGGCAGCACTTTGAATTTACAGTGGTAGACCTTAGGTCAGAATGAGTCCCACGGGTCAGAAAAAAGTGGAAAGGGGAAACTTATGCAGAGAGCAGTATGTGAAGGCAAAATGGAGAGATAATGAAAGGATACAGTGTACCAGAATATTGTATCAGCAACTATGGAAATATGAAAGCAGAAATGGTTAAATTAAATTATGTTTTAATGCTTATTCTGGTCTGCTTGACTATCATGAATATTATAATCAAAAAAGATTGATAATTTTGATATCCTAGCAGAACTGAAGTACACAGTCCCCAAAAAGTGATAGATTGTATCAGCGTGGAAATCCCACTAACAGGAAATTTCAAAGATCTCCAGACAGATCCTTAACTGCTTCTGTGGCAGTGCTCCCTTCTCCAAGATTACATTTTATTTTAAAAAATATCTCTGCTAATAATTAACAAAGATTTGTATCTGAGAAAACAATCTCATTTGCCTGTTAGGTAGGAGGAGATCAAAACTTTGCACAGTGACAGTCCCAGGAGACAAAGGGTGTCAGCTCCAGCACTTTGCAGTGCTTCATCAAGCTAATTCACAGTGTCACAGGCAGCGGGATCCACAGGTGCTAAACACAACCTCCACCATGAGCCTGTCCTCAACAGCTTGTCTTGAATAGCCTTGATTTTTGCAAGGGAGTTTGCAAAGACGCTGTTCAGAATGACTGCTGTTTAACCAAACCAATGGTGAACCAGCCCACTCACTGACCAAAATGATTGAAAGCAAAAATATCCATTGGGTTCCCTGTCTGCCTCATGCTAGAGAACTTACTAGTTTGCCAGAGGTGATTTCTCATCGTTGCTGCAAAAGCAGCAAAGACAAGATTTTCAGAACTTTATCCATAAGTGCTAATGATTATGCTGCTACTGAGAAAGGATACAGTGACGGGAGGAAAAATGCCAAGTCCTCAAAACAGACCTTTTTTTCCAAGCCACAAATGGCAGCTCAGCTTTCCTTTTAATAAGCTTTCTGAGTTGGATTGCCAATGCTGTTGTTGCAAATTTCTGCCAAATTTCTCCTGCAAATTTTTCTCAATTTTTGGTCTATCAAAATCATATTCACCTCAGTTAGAGTTTTATTGGCATTGTAAATGAATGAAAAACCTGAGCAAGGACTTTGGAATGTGACTGAGATATTATATGTCTTTGCATGTGTGTTTATTCATTTTTAAACATTATTATTTATACCCTCTGGAAGCAAGAGGAAAAGAAAAAAAAATAAAGGAGGGGATGTACTATAGGTTAGTTTAACAAAACAACAATGATTTGCATTGCTGCTGACAACTATCTTGACTCTTCAGCACTGAGAAGTGCCAGATGGTGAATTTGGAAGAGTTAGCAGCAAAAAATGTAACCATCCTAGGTTCAGGGAGTCTCTGAAAGGAGGATTTGGAAACTGGAACTCCACATAAGGATACAATCCAGAAGCAGATCTCACTTTTATTGAAGAGGTAGCTGCAGGTAGCGTGCAGTGCATTAAAAGTTCTTTAAGGTCTCCATTCTATTATTTGTCTCCAGCTGCTAAAAATAAGAAGGAAAAATCTCTTCAGAATGTATATTATATATATGTATATATAGGGGAAGAAGACACTGACAGTGAAGAAGTCAATTTAATAAATAGGTACATGTAACATTGAGAGCAGGAACCTAGAGCAGAGTTCCAAGTCAATGTTTTTGGGAAAGATTCAGTGAGTATATTGATAATATATCCTGCCCAATTTTTTCCATTGACTGGTGCTACCTGGTAGGATTTCACACCTACACATTTTAATGGGAAGGAGTGGTCACATAGCTGGCCAGCTGGGGTTAGAATGACCAGCTGGGATTGCTGTGTCAGAGAGCCAACATATAAATCCAGCCTGAGTCAGATGCATGTTTCTTTTCTTAACAGACTCAACCCTGATAGAAGATAGGAGGCTAAAGAGATGGTGCATGGAATTCCTGTCTCAAAACTTTGCATCTCTAGTTAGTTGTCCAGGATCCCTCTGATCCCTCTAACACTAAGAGGCAGACATATGATCTGTGTGAGTTACTCCATCTGGAGGTGCATATCTAAGACACCCTGGGTAAATCCCACCTTTCAGGGTACATATTTTTCTTGACTACACTGAAAGCCTTTAGGTGAGATCTGAGTGCCTGAACAGACACATCAGCAGCAGCACCTGAGAGTGACCCACCTGGCCTCTTACTGCCTCCCCAGAAGGGCACAAGTCTCCTGTAGATTATCTTCTTTGGCTCTGACTTTTAAAGGAGGATTTTCATTACATTTTACAGCCCTGTTGAAATGTCCTAAATGTTTCTGGACACATTTATGGTGTAGCCAAGCACCTGAATTGCTCTTCTCATGGGGGAGCAGTAACCAGGTAAACACAAATCCATTTTGTCTCGTCAAAAAAATTTTGCATTAAAAGAACTGACAGGAAGGCATTACATATCACAGCAACGGGCCATTGAACACATTATGCTTTCTCCAACTGTGGTAGTTAAATGGATGCCTAAGAAGACAAAGGAGGGCAGGCACGTTTGAAATTTCCCATTAGCAATCTTCCACTCTTTAACTATTTTCAGTTTGGGAGTTCTTGATTAGGATATGGTGCTTGTGTATTTAAGAATCTTCACTGGTTTTTCTTCCAAGAACATGTTCCATCTGGCCTTGAACTCAAACTGACTTTTACCAAAAACAGAAGCAAAAAAAGACAAACATCCTGCCTTCCCCAACCACTAGCAGTACAGAAATGTATCCAAAAATAGAGAAAGTCCTCAAAGACCATGCAATCACTGCTGGCTTAGTAAAATATAAACAGAGTGACAGAGCAGAAATAATTTCCAATTATATTCCTCTAAAAGTGGCATTGGGACAGGTTACAGGTAAGACACATGAACATCCACCGAGTTCCATGAAGGCAAATGCAGGAAGCCCAAGACTATGCAAGTCTGGAAAATATTGGCCTTTTAGTGGTCCTGGGGAACCATAAGGAATTATGTCAAGATATTTTTTATCTATGCTAAGCAATGAAAAGAAGCTATTGCAGTATAGATGGAAAATGAGTTCCCTTAAACATCCAGTATGCATCCTTGACAATCCTTCAGTAAAAAAATTCACCTTCAAAATAACTTTTCATTACCAATCTTGATATTAGGATGTTCTGGTTTTCTTCCTTTCTCCCATTGATTCCAAATTTAAAATGCATGTTTTCAAACCTCCTGCATTACTCTAAATTTTACGATTTATTTATACCCCCTTATTGTTTCAAAAGTTCATCTATTAAATTAATTAATATTTGAAAATACCAGGGGAAGTTGTGTTGTAGATGACAAATATTTATTTGTGAAAGCAGTAAGTACTGAGATAGGAAACAAGATTGATATGGAAATCCCATTTGGCAAGGCCATTTGAATGAAGGCAAGAGAACATCTCAGTAGCATAAGGCATAATATAGGAATGGTGATTATTAAAAAAACATTAAATTTATTAAATAAACTCAGAAAAGACATAGTGAATATAGGAACAGG